>NW_024056340.1:0-46779 GCF_013401445.1 Tripterygium wilfordii | reverse complement strand
AGTCTAACTTGCTAGTTGAGCCTTCGTGCCACATTTTCGTAAGGTAAAGATGCGAATAGACCAAGTTATGTTTGAAATTGCACAAAAATCGTGAAAATGTTCCATTATGGAGAGAGTTGAGCAATTCCAAAGCATGAATGGTGGACCGTTGTACTCTATTAGTGCTCTTAAAAGTCTAACTTGCTAGTTGAGCCTTCGTGCCACGTTTCGTAACGTAAAGATGCGAATAGAGCAAGTTATGTCTCAAATTGCACAAAAACATGAAAAAGCTCCTCTATGGAGAGAGTTGAGCACTTCCAAAGCATCAATGTGGACCGTTGTACTCTATTTAGTGCTCTTAGATGTCTAACTTGCTAGTTGAGCCTTAATGCCATGTTTCAGTAAGGTAAAGACGCGAATAGACCAAGTTACGTCTCAACTTGCACCAAAACGTGAAAAGCTCCTCTATGGAGAGAGTTGAGGCACTTCTGAAGCATCAATGTGGACCGTTGTACTCTATTGAGTGCTCTTAAAAGTCTAACTTGCTAGTTGAGCCTTCGTGCCACGTTTCTTAAGGTAAAGACGCGAATAGACCAAGTTACGTCTCAACTTGCACAAAAACGTGAAAAGCTCCTCTATAGAGAGAGTTGAGCACTTCCAAAGCATCAATGTGGACCGTTGTACTCTATTTAGTGCTCTTAAAAGTCTAAATTGCTAGTTGAGCCTTCGTGCCACGTTTCGTAAGGTAAAGATGCGAATAGAGCAAGTTATGTCTCAAATTGCACAAAAACGTGAAAAACTCCTCTATGGAGAGAGTTGAGCGCTTCCAAAGCATCAATGTGGACCGTTGTACTCTATTTAGTGCTCTTAAAAGTCTAACTTGCTAGTTGAGCCTTCGTGCCACGTTTCGTAAGCTAAAGACGCGAATAGACCAAGTTACGTCTCAACTTGCACAAAAACGTGAAAAGCTCCTCCATGGAGAGAGTTGAGCAATTCCAAAGCATCAATGTGGACCGTTGTACTCTATTTAGTGCTTTTAAAAGTCTAACTTGCTAGTTGAGCCTTCGTGCCACGTTTCATAAGGTAACGATGCGAATAGACCAAGTTATGTTTGAAATTGCACAAAAACGTGAAATGCTCCATTATGGAGAGAGTTGAGCAATTCCAAAGCATGAATGTGGACCGTTGTACTCTATTTAGTGCTCTTAAAAGTCTAACTTGCTAGTTGAGCCTTCGTGCCACGTTTCGTAAGGTAAAGACGTGAATAGACCAAGTTATATCTCAAATTGCACAAAAATGTGAAAAGCTCCTCTATGGAGAGAGTTGAGCACTTCCAAAGCATCAATGTGGACCGTTGTACTCTATTGATTCCTCTAAAAAGGCTAACTCGCTAGTTGAGCCTTCGTGCGACGTTTTTTAAGGGAAAAACGCGAATAGACCAAGCTACGTCTGAACTTGCACAAAAACGTGAAAAGCTCCTCTATGGAGAGAGTTGGGCACTTCCAAAGCATCAATGTGGACCGTTGTACTCTATTGAGTGCTCTTAAAAGTCTAACTTGCTAGTTGAGCCTTCGTGCCACGTTTCTTAAGGTAAAGACGCGAATAGACCAAGTTACGTCTCAACTTGCACAAAAACGTGAAAAGCTCCTCTATGCAGAGAGTTGAGCACTTCCAAAGCATCAATGTGGACCGTTGTACTCTATTTATTGCTCTTAAAAGTCTAACTTTCTAGTTGAGCCTTCGTGCCACGTTTCGTATGGTAAAGACGCGAATAGACCAAGTTACGTCTCAACTTGCACCAAAACGTGAAAAGCTCCTCTATCGAGAGAGTTGAGCACTTCCAAAGCATCATTACGGACCATTGTAATCTATTGAGTGCTCTTAAAAGTCTAACTTGCTAGTTGAGCCTTCGTGCCACGTTTCGTAAGGTAAAGATGCGAATAGACCAAGTTACGTCTCAACTTGCACAAAAACGTGAAAAGCTCCTCTATGGAGAGAGTTGAGCAATTCCAAAGCATCAATGTGGACCGTTGTACTCTATTTAGTGCTCTTCAAAGTCTAACTTGCTAGTTGAGCCTTCGTGCCACGTTTCGTAACGTAAAGATGCGAATAGAGCAAGTTATGTCTCAAATTGCACAAAAACGTGAAAAACTCCTCTATGGAGAGAGTTGAGCACTTCCAAAGCATCAATGTGGACCGTTGTACTCTATTTAGTGCTCTTAAAAGTCTAACTTGCTAGTTGAGCCTTCGTGCCACGTTTCGTAACGTAAAGATGCGAATAGAGCAAGTTATGTCTCAAATTGCACAAAAACGTGAAAAACTCCTCTATGGAGAGAGTTGAGCGCTTCCAAAGCATCAATGTGGACCGTTGTACTCTATTTAGTGCTCTTAAAAGTCTAACTTGCTAGTTGAGCCTTCGTGCCACGTTTCGTAAGGTAAAGACGCGAATAGACCAAGTTACGTCTCAACTTGCACAAAAACGTGAAAAGCTCCTCTATGGAGAGAGTTGAGCAATTCCAAAGCATCAATGTGGACCGTTGTACTCTATTTAGTGCTTTTAAAAGTCTAACTTGCTAGTTGAGCCTTCGTGCCACGTTTCATAAGGTAACGATGCGAATAGACCAAGTTATGTTTGAAATTGCACAAAAACGTGAAATGCTCCATTATGGAGAGAGTTGAGCAATTCCAAAGCATGAATGTGGACCGCTGTTCTCTATTTAGTGCTCTTAAAAGTCTAACTTGCTAGTTGAGCCTTCGTGCCACATTTCGTAAGGTAAAGATGCGAATAGACCAAGTTATGTTTGAAATTGCACAAAATCGTGAAATGTTCCATTATGGAGAGAGTTGAGCAATTCCAAAGCATGAATGTGGACCGTTGTACTCTATTTAGTGCTCTTAAAAGTCTAACTTGCTAGTTGAGCCTTCGTGCCACGTTTCGTAACGTAAAGATGCGAATAGAGCAAGTTATGTCTCAAATTGCACAAAAACATGAAAAGCTCCTCTATGGAGAGAGTTGAGCACTTCCAAAGCATCAATGTGGACCGTTGTACTCTATTTAGTGCTCTTAGATGTCTAACTTGCTAGTTGAGCCTTAATGCCATGTTTCGTAAGGTAAAGACGCGAATAGACCAAGTTACGTCTCAACTTGCACCAAAACGTGAAAAGCTCCTCTATGGAGAGAGTTGAGCACTTCTGAAGCATCAATGTGGACCGTTGTACTCTATTGAGTGCTCTTAAAAGTCTAACTTGCTAGTTGAGCCTTCGTGCCACGTTTCTTAAGGTAAAGACGCGAATAGACCAAGTTACGTCTCAACTTGCACAAAAACGTGAAAAGCTCCTCTATAGAGAGAGTTGAGCACTTCCAAAGCATCAATGTGGACCGTTGTACTCTATTTAGTGCTCTTAAAAGTCTAAATTGCTAGTTGAGCCTTCGTGCCACGTTTCGTAAGGTAAAGACGCGAATAGACCAAGTTACGTCTCAACTTGCGCCAAAACGTGAAAAGCTCCTCTATGGAGAGAGTTGAGCACTTCCAAAGCATCAATGTGGACCGTTGTACTCTATTGAGTGCTCTTAAAAGTCTAACTTGCTAGTTGAGCCTTCGTGCCACGTTTCTTAAGGTAAAGACGCGAATAGACCAAGTTACGTCTCAACTTGCACAAAAACGTGAAAAGCTCCTCTATGCAGAGAGTTGAGCACTTCCAAAGCATCAATGTGGATCTTTGTACTCGATTTAGTGCTCTTAAAAGTCTAACTTTCTAGTTGAGCCTTCGTGCCACGTTTCGTAAGGTAAAGACGCGAATAGACCAAGTTACGTCTCAACTTGCTCCAAAATGTGAAAAGCTCCTCTATGCAGAGAGTTGAGCACTTCCAAAGCATCAATGTGGATCTTTGTACTCGATTTAGTGCTCTTAAAAGTCTAACTTGCTAGTTGAGCCTTCGTGCCACATTTCGTAAGGTAAAGATGCGAATAGACCAAGTTATGTTTGAAATTGCACAAAATCGTGAAATGTTCCATTATGGAGAGAGTTGAGCAATTCCAAAGCATGAATGTGGACCGTTGTACTCTATTTAGTGCTCTTAAAAGTCTAACTTGCTAGTTGAGCCTTCGTGCCACGCTTCGTAACGTAAAGATGCGAATAGAGCAAGTTATGTCTCAAATTGCACAAAAACATGAAAAGCTCCTCTATGGAGAGAGTTGAGCACTTCCAAAGCATCAATGTGGACCGTTGTACTCTATTTAGTGCTCTTAGATGTCTAACTTGCTAGTTGAGCCTTAATGCCATGTTTCGTAAGGTAAAGACGCGAATAGACCAAGTTACGTCTCAACTTGCACCAAAACGTGAAAAGCTCCTCTATGGAGAGAGTTGAGCACTTCTGAAGCATCAATGTGGACCGTTGTACTCTATTGAGTGCTCTTAAAAGTCTAACTTGCTAGTTGAGCCTTCGTGCCACGTTTCTTAAGGTAAAGACGCGAATAGACCAAGTTACGTCTCAACTTGCACAAAAACGTGAAAAGCTCCTCTATAGAGAGAGTTGAGCACTTCCAAAGCATCAATGTGGACCGTTGTACTCTATTTAGTGCTCTTAAAAGTCTAAATTGCTAGTTGAGCCTTCGTGCCACGTTTCGTAAGGTAAAGACGTGAATAGACCAAGTTACGTCTCAACTTGCGCCAAAACGTGAAAAGCTCCTCTATGGAGAGAGTTGAGCACTTCCAAAGCATCAATGTGGACCGTTGTACTCTATTGAGTGCTCTTAAAAGTCTAACTTGCTAGTTGAGCCTTCGTGCCACGTTTCTTAAGGTAAAGACGCGAATAGACCAAGTTACGTCTCAACTTGCACAAAAACGTGAAAAGCTCCTCTATGCAGAGAGTTGAGCACTTCCAAAGCATCAATGTGGATCTTTGTACTCGATTTAGTGCTCTTAAAAGTCTAACTTTCTAGTTGAGCCTTCGTGCCACGTTTCGTAAGGTAAAGACGCGAATAGACCAAGTTACGTCTCAACTTGCTCCAAAATGTGAAAAGCTCCTCTATGCAGAGAGTTGAGCACTTCCAAAGCATCAATGTGGATCTTTGTACTCGATTTAGTGCTCTTAAAAGTCTAACTTGCTAGTTGAGCCTTCGTGCCACATTTCGTAAGGTAAAGATGCGAATAGACCAAGTTATGTTTGAAATTGCACAAAATCGTGAAATGTTCCATTATGGAGAGAGTTGAGCAATTCCAAAGCATGAATGTGGACCGTTGTACTCTATTTAGTGCTCTTAAAAGTCTAACTTGCTAGTTGAGCCTTCGTGCCACGCTTCGTAACGTAAAGATGCGAATAGAGCAAGTTATGTCTCAAATTGCACAAAAACATGAAAAGCTCCTCTATGGAGAGAGTTGAGCACTTCCAAAGCATCAATGTGGACCGTTGTACTCTATTTAGTGCTCTTAGATGTCTAACTTGCTAGTTGAGCCTTAATGCCATGTTTCGTAAGGTAAAGACGCGAATAGACCAAGTTACGTCTCAACTTGCACCAAAACGTGAAAAGCTCCTCTATGGAGAGAGTTGAGCACTTCTGAAGCATCAATGTGGACCGTTGTACTCTATTGAGTGCTCTTAAAAGTCTAACTTGCTAGTTGAGCCTTCGTGCCACGTTTCTTAAGGTAAAGACGCGAATAGACCAAGTTACGTCTCAACTTGCACAAAAACGTGAAAAGCTCCTCTATAGAGAGAGTTGAGCACTTCCAAAGCATCAATGTGGACCGTTGTACTCTATTTAGTGCTCTTAAAAGTCTAAATTGCTAGTTGAGCCTTCGTGCCACGTTTCGTAAGGTAAAGACGCGAATAGACCAAGTTACGTCTCAACTTGCGCCAAAACGTGAAAAGCTCCTCTATGGAGAGAGTTGAGCACTTCCAAAGCATCAATGTGGACCGTTGTACTCTATTGAGTGCTCTTAAAAGTCTAACTTGCTAGTTGAGCCTTCGTGCCACGTTTCTTAAGGTAAAGACTCGAATAGACCAAGTTACGTCTCAACTTGCACAAAAACGTGAAAAGCTCCTCTATGCAGAGAGTTGAGCACTTCCAAAGCATCAATGTGGATCTTTGTACTCGATTTAGTGCTCTTAAAAGTCTAACTTTCTAGTTGAGCCTTCGTGCCACGTTTCGTAAGGTAAAGACGCGAATAGACCAAGTTACGTCTCAACTTGCTCCAAAATGTGAAAAGCTCCTCTATGCAGAGAGTTGAGCACTTCCAAAGCATCAATGTGGACCGTTGTAATCTATTGAGTGCTCTTAAAAGTCTAACTTGCTAGTTGAGCCTTCGTGCCACGTTTCGTAAGGTAAAGATGCGAATAGACCAAGTTACGTCTCAACTTGCACAAAAACGTGAAAAGTTCCTCTATGGAGAGAGTTGAGCAATTCCAAAGCATCAATGTGGACCGTTGTACTCTATTTAGTGCTCTTCAAAGTCTAACTTGCTAGTTGAGCCTTCGTGCCACGTTTCGTAAGGTAAAGATGCGAATAGACCAAGTTATGTTTGAAATTGCACAAAAACGTGAAATGCACCATTATGGAGAGAGTTGAGCACTTCCAAAGCATCAATGTGGACCGTTGTACTCTATTGAGTGCTCTTAATAGTCTAACTTGCTAGTTAAGCCTTCGTGCCACGTTTTTTAAGGTAAAGACGCGAATCGACCAAGTTACATCTCAACTTGCGTAAAAACGTGAAAAGCTCCTCTATGGAGAAAGTTGAGCACTTCCAAAGCATCAATGTGGACCGTTGTACTCTATTTAGTGCTCTTAAAAGTCTAACTTGCTAGTTGAGCCTTCGTGTCACGTTTCGTAAGGTAAAAACGCGAATAGGCCAAGTTACGTCTCAACTTGCCCAAAAACGTGAAAAGCTCCTCTATGGAGAGAGTTGAGCATTTCCAAAGCATCAATGTGGACCATTGTACTCTATTTAGTGCTCTTAAAAGTCTAACTTGCTAGTTGAGCCTTTGTGCCACGTTTCGTGAGGTAAAGATGCGAACAGACCAAGTTATGTTTGAAATTGCACAAAATCGTGAAATGTTCCATTATGGAGAGAGTTGAGCAATTCCAAAGCATGAATGTGGACCGTTGTACTCTATTTAGTGCTCTTAAAAGTCTAACTTGCTAGTTGAGCCTTCGTGCCACGTTTCGTAAGGTAAAGATGCGAATAGACCAAGTTATATCTCAAATTGCACAAAAACGTGAAAAGCTCCTCTATGGAGAGAGTTGAGCACTTCCAAAGCATCAATGTGGACCGTTGTACTCTATTGATTGCTCTTAAAAGTCTAACTCGCTAGTTGAGCCTTCGTGCGACGTTTTTTAAGGGAAAAACGCGAATAGACCAAGCTACGTCTGAACTTGCACAAAAACGTGAAAAGCTCCTCTATGGAGAGAGTTGGGCACTTCCAAAGCATCAATGTGGACCGTTGTACTCTATTTAGTGCTCTTAAAAGTCAAACTTGCTAGTTGAGCCTTCGTGCCACGTTTCGTAACGTAAAGATGCGAATAGAGCAAGTTATGTCTCAAATTGCACAAAAACATGAAAAGCTCCTCTATGGAGAGAGTTGAGCACTTCCAAAGCATGAATGTGGACCGTTGTACTCTATTTAGTGCTCTTAGATGTCTAACTTGCTAGTTGAGCCTTAATGCCATATTTCGTAAGGTAAAGACGCGAATAGACCAAGTTACGTCTCAACTTGCACCAAAACGTGAAAAGCTCCTCTATGGAGAGAGTTGAGCACTTCTGAAGCATCAATGTGGACCGTTGTACTCTATTGAGTGCTCTTAAAAGTCTAACTTGCTAGTTGAGCCTTCGTGCCACGTTTCTTAAGGTAAAGACGCGAATAGACCAAGTTACGTCTCAACTTGCACAAAAACGTGAAAAGCTCCCCTATAGAGAGAGTTGAGCACTTCCAAAGCATCAATGTGGACCGTTGTACTCTATTTAGTGCTCTTCAAAGTCTAACTTGCTAGTTGAGCCTTCGTGCCACGTTTCGTAAGGTAAAGATGCGAATAGACCAAGTTATGTTTGAAATTGCACAAAAAAGTGAAATGCTCCATTATGGAGAGAGTTGAGCAATTCGAAAGAATGAATGTGGACCGTTGTACTCTATTTAGTGTTCTTGAAAGTCTAACTTGCTAGTTGAGCCTTCGTGCCACGTTTCGTAAGGTAAAGATGCGAATAGACCAAGTTATGTTTGAAATTGCACAAAAACGTGAAATGCACCATTATGGAGAGAGTTGAGCACTTCCAAAGCATCAAAGTGGACCGTTGTACTCTATTGAGTGCTCTAAATAGTCTAACTTGCTAGTTAAGCCTTCGTGCCACGTTTTTTAAGGTAAAGACGCGAATAGACCAAGTTACATCTCAACTTGCGTAAAAACGTGAAAAGCTCCTCTATGGAGAAAGTTGAGCACTTCCAAAGCATCAATATGGACCGTTGTACTCTATTTATTGCTCTTAAAAGTCTAACTTGCTAGTTGAGCCTTCGTGTCACGTTTCGTAAGGTAAAAACGCGAATAGACCAAGTTACGTCTCAACTTGCGCAAAAAGTGAAAAGCTCCTCTATGGAGAGAGTTGAGCATTTCCAAAGCCTCAATGTGGACCATTGTACTCTATTTAGTGCTCTTAAAAGTCTAACTTGCTAGTTGAGCCTTTGTGCCACGTTTCGTGAGGTAAAGATGCGAACAGACCAAGTTATGTTTGAAATTGCACAAAATCGTGAAATGTTCCATTATGGAGAGAGTTGAGCAATTCCAAAGCATGAATGTGGACCGTTGTACTCTATTTAGTGCTCTTAAAAGTCTAACTTGCTAGTTGAGCCTTCGTGCGACGTTTCGTAAGGTAAAGACCCGAATAGACCAAGTTATATCTCAAATTGCACAAAAACGTGAAAAGCTCCTCTATGGAGAGAGTTGAGCACTTTCAAAGCATCAATGTGGACCGTTGTACTCTATTGATTGCTCTTAAAAGTCTAACTCGCTAGTTGAGCCTTCGTGCGACGTTTTTTAAGGGAAAAACGCGAATAGACCAAGCTACGTCTGAACTTGCACAAAAACGTGAAAAGCTCCTCTATGGAGAGAGTTGGGCACTTCCAAAGCATCAATGTGGACCGTTGTACTCTATTTAGTGCTCTTAAAAGTCAAACTTGCTAGTTGAGCCTTCGTGCCACGTTTCGTAACGTAAAGATGCGAATAGAGCAAGTTGTGTCTCAAATTGCACAAAAACATGAAAAGCTCCTCTATGGAGAGAGTTGAGCACTTCCAAAGCATCAATGTGGACCGTTGTACTCTATTTAGTGCTCTTAGATGTCTAACTTGCTAGTTGAGCCTTAATGCCATGTTTCGTAAGGTAAAGACGCGAATAGACCAAGTTACGTCTCAACTTGCACCAAAACGTGAAAAGCTCCTCAATGGAGAGAGTTGAGCACTTCTGAAGCATCAATGTGGACCGTTGTACTCTATTGAGTGCTCTTAAAATTCTAACTTGCTAGTTGAGCCTTCGTGCCACGTTTCTTAAGGTAAAGACGCGAATAGACCAAGTTACGTCTCAACTTGCACAAAAACGTGAAAAGCTCCTCTATAGAGAGAGTTGAGCACTTCCAAAGCATCAATGTGGACCGTTGTACTCTATTTAGTGCTCTTCAAAGTCTAACTTGCTAGTTGAGCCTTCGTGCCACGTTTCGTAAGGTAAAGATGCAAATAGACCAAGTTATGTTTGAAATTGCACAAAAACGTGAAATGCACCATTATGGAGAGAGTTGAGCACTTCCATAGCATCAATGTGGACCGTTGTACTCTATTGAGTGCTCTTAATAGTCTAACTTGCTAGTTAAGCCTTCGTGCCACGTTTCTTAAGGTAAAGACGCGAATAGACCAAGTTACGTCTCAACTTGCACAAAAACGTGAAAAGCTCCTCTATAGAGAGAGTTGAGCACTTCCAAAGCATCAATGTGGACCGTTGTACTCTATTTAGTGCTCTTCAAAGTCTAACTTGCTAGTTGAGCCTTCGTGCCACGTTTCGTAAGGTAAAGATGCGAATAGACCAAGTTATGTTTGAAATTGCACAAAAAAGTGAAATGCTCCATTATGGAGAGAGTTGAGCAATTCGAAAGAATGAATGTGGACCGTTGTACTCTATTTAGTGTTCTTGAAAGTCTAACTTGCTAGTTGAGCCTTCGTGCCACGTTTCGTAAGGTAAAGATGCGAATAGACCAAGTTATGTTTGAAATTGCACAAAAACGTGAAATGCACCATTATGGAGAGAGTTGAGCACTTCCAAAGCATCAAAGTGGACCGTTGTACTCTATTGAGTGCTCTAAATAGTCTAACTTGCTAGTTAAGCCTTCGTGCCACGTTTTTAAGGTAAAGACGCGAATAGACCAAGTTACATCTCAACTTGCGTAAAAACGTGAAAAGCTCCTCTATGGAGAAAGTTGAGCACTTCCAAAGCATCAATATGGACCGTTGTACTCTATTTATTGCTCTTAAAAGTCTAACTTGCTAGTTGAGCCTTCGTGTCACGTTTCGTAAGGTAAAAACGCGAATAGACCAAGTTACGTCTCAACTTGCGCAAAAAGTGAAAAGCTCCTCTATGGAGAGAGTTGAGCATTTCCAAAGCCTCAATGTGGACCATTGTACTCTATTTAGTGCTCTTAAAAGTCTAACTTGCTAGTTGAGCCTTTGTGCCACGTTTCGTGAGGTAAAGATGCGAACAGACCAAGTTATGTTTGAAATTGCACAAAATCGTGAAATGTTCCATTATGGAGAGAGTTGAGCAATTCCAAAGCATGAATGTGGACCGTTGTACTCTATTTAGTGCTCTTAAAAGTCTAACTTGCTAGTTGAGCCTTCGTGCGACGTTTCGTAAGGTAAAGACCCGAATAGACCAAGTTATATCTCAAATTGCACAAAAAACGTGAAAAGCTCCTCTATGGAGAGAGTTGAGCACTTTCAAAGCATCAATGTGGACCGTTGTACTCTATTGATTGCTCTTAAAAGTCTAACTCGCTAGTTGAGCCTTCGTGCGACGTTTTTTAAGGGAAAAACGCGAATAGACCAAGCTACGTCTGAACTTGCACAAAAACGTGAAAAGCTCCTCTATGGAGAGAGTTGGGCACTTCCAAAGCATCAATGTGGACCGTTGTACTCTATTTAGTGCTCTTAAAAGTCAAACTTGCTAGTTGAGCCTTCGTGCCACGTTTCGTAACGTAAAGATGCGAATAGAGCAAGTTGTGTCTCAAATTGCACAAAAACATGAAAAGCTCCTCTATGGAGAGAGTTGAGCACTTCCAAAGCATCAATGTGGACCGTTGTACTCTATTTAGTGCTCTTAAGATGTCTAACTTGCTAGTTGAGCCTTAGTGCCATGTTTCGTAAGGTAAAGACGCGAATAGACCAAGTTACGTCTCAACTTGCACCAAAACGTGAAAAGCTCCTCAATGGAGAGAGTTGAGCACTTCTGAAGCATCAATGTGGACCGTTGTACTCTATTGAGTGCTCTTAAAATTCTAACTTGCTAGTTGAGCCTTCGTGCCACGTTTCTTAAGGTAAAGACGCGAATAGACCAAGTTACGTCTCAACTTGCACAAAAACGTGAAAAGCTCCTCTATAGAGAGAGTTGAGCACTTCCAAAGCATCAATGTGGACCGTTGTACTCTATTTAGTGCTCTTCAAAGTCTAACTTGCTAGTTGAGCCTTCGTGCCACGTTTCGTAAGGTAAAGATGCAAATAGACCAAGTTATGTTTGAAATTGCACAAAAACGTGAAATGCACCATTATGGAGAGAGTTGAGCACTTCCATAGCATCAATGTGGACCGTTGTACTCTATTGAGTGCTCTTAATAGTCTAACTTGCTAGTTAAGCCTTCGTGCCACGTTTTTTAAGGTAAAGACGCGAATAGACCAAGTTACATCTCAACTTGCGTAAAAACATGAAAAGCTCCTCCATGGAGAAAGTTGAGCACTTCCAAAGCATCAATGTGGACCGTTGTACTCTATTTAGTGCTCTTAAAAGTCTAACTTGCTAGTTGAGCCTTCGTGTCACGTTTCGTAAGGTAAAAACGCGAATAGGCCAAGTTACGTCTCAACTTGCCCAAAAACGTGAAAAGCTCCTCTATGGAGAGAGTTGAGCATTTCCAAAGCATCAATGTGGACCATTGTACTCTATTTAGTGCTCTTAAAAGTCTAACTTGCTAGTTGAGCCTTTGTGCCACGTTTCGTGAGGTAAAGATGCGAATAGACCAAGTTATGTTTGAAATTGCACAAAATCGTGAAATGCTCCATTATGGAGAGAGTTGAGCAATTCCAAAGCATCAATGTGGACCGTTGTACTCTATTTAGTGCTCTTAAAAGTCTAACTTGCTAGTTGAGCCTTCGTGCCACGTTTCGTAAGGTAAAGACGCGAATAGACCAAGTTATATCTCAAATTTCACAAAAACGTGAAAAGCTCCTCTATGGAGAGAGTTGAGCACTTCCAAAGCATCAATGTGGACCGTTGTACTCTATTGATTGCTCTTAAAAGTCTAACTCGCTAGTTGAGCCTTCGTGCGACGTTTTTTAAGGGAAAAACGCGAATAGACCAAGCTACGTCTGAACTTGCACAAAAACGTGAAAAGCTCCTCTATGGAGAGAGTTGGGCACTTGCAAAGCATCAATGTGGACCGTTGTACTCTATTTAGTGCTCTTAAAAGTCAAACTTGCTAGTTGAGCCTTCGTGCCACGTTTCGTAACGTAAAGATGCGAATAGAGCAAGTTATGTCTCAAATTGCACAAAAACATGAAAAGCTCCTCTATGGAGAGAGTTGAGCACTTCCAAAGCATCAATGTGGACCGTTGTACTCTATTTAGTGCTCTTAGATGTCTAACATGCTAGTTGAGCCTTAATGCCATATTTCGTAAGGTAAAGACGCGAATAGACCAAGTTACGTCTCAACTTGCACCAAAACGTGAAAAGCTCCTCTATGGAGAGAGTTGAACACTTCTGAAGCATCAATGTGGACCGTTGTACTCTATTGAGTGCTCTTAAAAGTCTAACTTGCTAGTTGAGCCTTCGTGCCACGTTTCTTAAGGTAAAGACGCGAATAGACCAAGTTACGTCTCAACTTGCACAAAAACGTGAAAAGCTCCTCTATAGAGAGAGTTGAGCACTTCCAAAGCATCAATGTGGACCGTTGTAATCTATTGAGTGCTCTTCAAAGTCTAACTTGCTAGTTGAGCCTTCGTGCCACGTTTCGTAAGGTAAAGATGCGAATAGACCAAGTTATGTTTGAAATTGCACAAAAACGTGAAATGCTCCATTATGGAGAGAGTTGAGCAATTCGAAAGAATGAATGTGGACCGTTGTACTCTATTTAGTGCTCTTGAAAGTCTAACTTGCTAGTTGAGCCTTCGTGCCACGTTTCGTAAGGTAAAGATGCGAATAGACCAAGTTATGTTTGAAATTGCACAAAAACGTGAAATGCACCATTATGGAGAGAGTTGAGCACTTCCAAAGCATCAATGTGGACCGTTGTACTCTATTGAGTGCTCTTAATAGTCTAACTTGCTAGTTAAGCCTTTGTGCCACGTTTTTTAAGGTAATGACGCGAATAGACCAAGTTACATCTCAACTTGCGTAAAAACGTGAAAAGCTCCTCTATGGAGAAAGTTGAGCACTTCCAAAGCATCAATATGGACCGTTGTACTCTATTTATTGCTCTTAAAAGTCTAACTTGCTAGTTGAGCCTTCGTGTCACGTTTCGTAAGGTAAAAACGCGAATAGACCAAGTTACGTCTCAACTTGCCCAAAAACGTGAAAACCTCCTCTATGGAGAGAGTTGAGCATTTCCAAAGCATCAATGTGGACCATTGTACTCTATTTAGTGCTCTTAAAAGTCTAACTTGCTAGTTGAGCCTTTGTGCCACGTTTCGTGAGGTAAAGATGCGAACAGACCAAGTTATGTTTGAAATTGCACAAAATCGTGAAATGTTCCATTATGGAGAGAGTTGAGCAATTCCAAAGCATGAATGTGGACCGTTGTACTCTATTTAGTGCTCTTAAAAGTCTAACTTGCTAGTTGAGCCTTCGTGCGACGTTTTGTAAGGTTAAGACGCGAATAGACCAAGTTATATCTCAAATTGCACAAAAACGTGAAAAGCTCCTCTATGGAGAGAGTTGAGCACTTTCAAAGCATCAATGTGGACCGTTGTACTCTATTGATTGCTCTTAAAAGTCTAACTCGCTAGTTGAGCCTTCGTGCGACGTTTTTTAAGGGAAAAACGTGAATAGACCAAGCTACGTCTGAACTTGCACAAAAATGTGAAAAGCTCCTCTATGGAGAGAGTTGGGCACTTCCAAAGCATCAATGTGGACCGTTGTACTCTATTTAGTGCTCTTAAAAGTCAAACTTGCTAGTTGAGCCTTCGTGCCACGTTTCGTAACGTAAAGATGTGAATAGAGCAAGTTGTGTCTCAAATTGCACAAAAACATGAAAAGCTCCTCTATGGAGAGAGTTGAGCACTTCCAAAGCATCAATGTGGACCGTTGTACTTTATTTAGTGCTCTTAGATGTCTAACTTGCTAGTTGAGCCTTAATGCCATGTTTCGTAAGGTAAAGAAGCGAATAGACCAAGTTACGTCTCAACTTGCACCAAAACGTGAAAAGCTCCTCTATGGAGAGAGTTGAGCACTTCTGAAGCATCAATGTGGACCGTTGTACTCTATTGAGTTCTCTTAAAAGTCTAACTTGCTAGTTGAGCCTTCGTGCCACGTTTCTTAAGATAAAGACGCGAATAGACCAAGTTACGTCTCAACTTGCACAAAAACGTGAAAAGCTCCTCTATAGAGAGAGTTGAGCACTTCCAAAGCATCAATGTGGACCGTTGTACTCTATTTAGTGCTCTTCAAAGTCTAACTTGCTAGTTGAGCCTTCGTGCCACGTTTCATAAGGTAAAGATGCGAATAGACCAAGTTTTGTTTGAAATTGCACAAAAACGTGAAATGCTCCATTATGGAGAGAGTTGAGCAATTCGAAAGAATGAATGTGGACCGTTGTACTCTATTTAGTTCTCTTAAAAGTCTAACTTGCTAGTTGAGCCTTCGTGCCACGTTTCGTAAGGTAAAGATGCGAATAGACCAAGTTATGTTTGAAATTGCACAAAAACGTGAAATGCACCATTATGGAGAGAGTTGAGCACTTCCATAGCATCAATGTGGACCGTTGTACTCTATTGAGTGCTCTTAATAGTCTAACTTGCTAGTTGAGCCTTCGTCCCACTTTTTTAAGGTAAAGACGCGAATAGACCAAGTTACGTCTCAACTTGCACAAAAATGTGAAAAGCTCCTCTATGGAGAGAGTTGAGCACTTGCAAAGCATCAATGTGGACCGTTGTACTCTATTTAGTGCTCTTAAAAGTCTAACTTGCTAGTTGAGCCTTCGTGCCACGTTTCGTAAGGTAAAAACGCGAATAGACCAAGTTACGTCTCAACTTGCCCAAAAACGTGAAAAGCTCCTCTATGGAGAGAGTTGAGCATTTCCAAAGCATCAATGTGGACCGTTGTACTCTATTTAGTGCTCTTAAAAGTCTAACTTGCTAGTGGAGCCTTCGTTCCACGTTTCGTGAGGTAAAGATGCGAACAGACCAAGTTATGTTTGAAATTGCACAAAAACGTGAAATGCTCCATTATGGAGAGAGTTGAGCAATTCCAAAGCATGAATGTGGACCGTTGTACTCTATTTAGTGCTCTTAAAAGTCTAACTTGCTAGTTGAGCCTTCGTTCCACGTTTCGTAAGGTAAAGACGCGAATAGACCAAGTGATGTCTCAAATTGCACAAAAACGTGAAAAGCTCCTCTATGGAGAGAGTTGAGCACTTCCAAAGCATCAATGTGGACCGTTGTACTCTATTGAGTGCTCTTAAAAGTCTAACTTGCTAGTTGAGCCTTCGTCCCACTTTTTTAAGGTAAAGACGCGAATAGACCAAGTTACGTCTCAACTTGCACAAAAATGTGAAAAGCTCCTCTATGGAGAGAGTTGAGCACTTGCAAAGCATCAATGTGGACCGTTGTACTCTATTTAGTGCTCTTAAAAGTCTAACTTGCTAGTTGAGCCTTCGTGCCACGTTTCGTAACGGTAAAGATGCGAATAGACCAAGTTATGTCTCAAATTGCACAAAAACGTGAAAAAGCTCCTCTATGGAGAGAGTTGAGCACTTCCAAAGCATCAATGTGGACCGTTGTACTCTATTTAGTGCTCTTAAAAGTCTAACTTGCTAGTTGAGCCTTCGTGCCACGTTTCGTAAGGTAAAAGACGCGAATAGACCAAGTTACGTCTCAACTTGCCCAAAAACGTGAAAAGCTCCTCTATGGAGAGAGTTGAGCAATTTCCAAAGCATCAATGTGGACCGTTGTACTCTATTTAGTGCTCTTAAAAGTCTAACTTGCTAGTTGAGCCTTCGTGCCACGTTTCGTGAAGGTAAAGATGCGAACTAGACCAAGTTATGTTTGAAATTACACAAAAACGTGAAATGCTCCATTATGGAGAGAGTTGAGCAATTCCAAAGCATGAATGTGGACCGTTGTACTCTATTTAGTGCTCTTAAAAGTCTAACTTGCTAGTTGAGCCTTCGTTCCACGTTTCGTAAGGTAAAGACGCGAATAGACCAAGTGATGTCTCAAATTGCACAAAAACGTGAAAAGCTCCTCTATGGAGAGAGTTGAGCACTTCCAAAGCATCAATGTGGACCGTTGTACTCTATTGAGTGCTCTTAAAAGTCTAACTTGCTAGTTGAGCCTTCGTCCCACGTTTTTTAAGGTAAAGACGCGAATAGACCAAGTTATGTCTCAACTTGCACAAAAACGTGAAAAGCTCCTCTATGGAGAGAGTTGAGCACTTCCAAAGCATCAATGTGGACCGTTGTACTCTATTTAGTGCTCTTAAAAGTCTAACTTGCTAGTTGAGCCTTCGTGCCACGTTTCGTAACGTAAAGATGCGAATAAAGCAAGTTATGTCTCAAATTGCACAAAAACGTGAAAAACTCCTCTATGGAGAGAGTTGAGCACTTCCAAAGCGTCAATGTGGACCGTTGTACTCTATTTAGTGCTCTTAAAAGTCTAACTTGCTAGTTGAGCCTTCGTGCCACGTTTCGTAACGTAAAGACGCGAGTAGAGCAAGTTATGTCTCAAATTACACAAAAACGTGAAAAGCTCCTCTATGGAGAGAGTTGAGCACTTCCAAAGTATCAATGTGGACCGTTGTACTCTATTTAGTGCTCTTAGATGTCTAACTTGCTAGTTGAGCCTTAATGCCACGTTTCGTAAGGTAAAGACGCGAATAGACCAAGTTACGTCTCAACTTGCACAAAAACGTGAAAAGCTCCTCTATGCAGAGAGTTGAGCACTTCCAAAGCATCAATGTGGACCGTTGTACTCTATTTAGTGCTCTTAAAAGTCTAACTTGCTAGTTGAGCCTTCGTGCCACGTTTCGTAAGGTAAAGACGCGAATAGACCAAGTTACGTCTCAACTTGCACAAAAACGTGAAAAGCTCCTCTATGGAGAGAGTTGAGCACTTCCAAAGCATCAATGTGGACCGTTGTACTCTATTTAGTGCTCTTAAAAGTCTAACTTGCTAGTTGAGCCTTCGTGCCACGTTTCGTAAGGTAAAGACGCGAATAGACCAAGTTACGTCTCAACTTGCCCAAAAACGTGAAAAGCTCCTCTATGGAGAGAGTTGAGCAATTCCAAAGCATCAATGTGGACCGTTGTACTCTATTTAGTGCTCTTAAAAGTCTAACTTGCTAGTTGAGCCTTCGTGCCACGTTTCGTAAGGTAACGACGCGAATAGACCAAGTTATGTTTGAGATTGCACAAAAACGTGAAAATGCTCCATTATGGAGAGAGTTGAGCAATTCCAAAGCATGAATGTGGACCGTTGTACTCTATTTAGTGCTCTTAAAAGTCTAACTTGCTAGTTGAGCCTTCGTGCCACGTTTCGTAAGGTAAAGACGCGAATAGACCAAGTATGTCTCAAATTGCACAAAAACGTGAAAAGCTCCTCTATGGAGAGAGTTGAGCACTTCCAAAGCATCAATGTGGACCGTTGTACTCTATTGAGTGCTCTTAAAAGTCTAACTTGCTAGTTGAGCCTTCGTGCCACGTTTTTTAAGGTAAAGACTGCGAATAGACCAAGTTACGTCTCAACTTGCACAAAAACGTGAAAAGCTCCTCTATGGAGAGAGTTGAGCACTTCCAAAGCATCAATGTGGACCGTTGTACTCTATTTAGTGCTCTTAAAAGTCTAACTTGCTAGTTGAGCCTTCGTGCCACGTTTCGTAACGGTAAAGACGTGAATAGAGCAAGTTATGTCTCAAATTGCACAAAAACGTGAAAAGCTCCTCTATGGAGAGAGTTGAGCACTTCCAAAGCATCAATGTGGACCGTTGTACTCTATTTAGTGCTCTTAAAAGTCTAACTTGCTAGTTGAGCCTTCGTGCCACGTTTCGTAAGGTAAAGACGCGAATAGACCAAGTTACGTCTCAACTTGCACAAAACGTGAAAAGCTCCTCTATGGAGAGAGTTGAGCACTTCCAAAGCATCAATGTGGACCGTTGTACTCTATTTAGTGCTCTTAAAAGTCTAACTTGCTAGTTGAGCCTTCGTGCCACGTTTCGTAAGGTAAAGACGCGAATAGACCAAGTTACGTCTCAACTTGCACAAAAACGTGAAAAGCTCCTCTATGGAGAGAGTTGAGCACTTCCAAAGCATCAATGTGGACCGTTGTACTCTATTTAGTGCTCTTAAAAGTCTAACTTGCTAGTTGAGCCTTCGTGCCATGTTTCGTAAGGTAAAGACGCGAATAGACCAAGTTACGTCTCAACTTGCACCAAAACGTGAAAAGCTCCTCTATGGAGAGAGTTGAGCACTTCCAAAGCATCAATGTGGACCGTTGTACTCTATTGAGTGCTCTTAAAAGTCTAACTTGCTAGTTGAGCCTTCGTGCCACGTTTCGTAAGGTAAAGATGCGAATAGACCAAGTTACGTCTCAACTTGCACAAAAACGTGAAAAGCTCCTCTATGGAGAGAGTTGAGCAATTCCAAAGCATCAATGTGGACCGTTGTACTCTATTGAGTGCTCTTAAAAGTCTAACTTGCTAGTTGAGCCTTCGTGCCACGTTTCGTAAGGTAAAGACGCGAATAGACCAAGTTATGTCTCAAATTGCACAAAACGTGAAAAGCTCCTCTATGGAGAGAGTTGAGCACTTCCAAAGCATCAATGTGGACCGTTGTACTCTATTTAGTGCTCTTAAAAGTCTAACTTGCTAGTTGAGCCTTCGTGCCACGTTTCGTAAGGTAAAGACGCGAATAGACCAAGTTATCGTCTCAACTTGCACAAAAACGTGAAAAGCTCCTCTATGGAGAGAGTTGAGCACTTCCAAAGCATCAATGTGGACCGTTGTACTCTATTTAGTGCTCTTAAAAGTCTAACTTGCTAGTTGAGCCTTCGTGCCACGTTTCGTAACGGTAAAGACGCGAATAGACCAAGTTATGTCTCAAATTGCACAAAAACGTGAAAAGCTCCTCTATGGAGAGAGTTGAGCACTTCCAAAGCATCAATGTGGACCGTTGTACTCTATTTAGTGCTCTTCAAAGTCTAACTTGCTAGTTGAGCCTTCGTGCCACGTTTCGTAAGGTAAAGACGCGAATAGACCAAGTTACGTCTCAACTTGCACAAAAACGTGAAAAGCTCCTCTATGGAGAGAGTTGAGCACTTCCAAAGCATCAATGTGGACCGTTGTACTCTATTTAGTGCTCTTAAAAGTCTAACTTGCTAGTTGAGCCTTCGTGCCACGTTTCGTAAGGTAAAGACGCGAATAGACCAAGTTACGTCTCAACTTGCACAAAAACGTGAAAAGCTCCTCTATGCAGAGAGTTGAGCCCTTCCAAAGCATCAATGTGGACCGTTGTACTCTATTTAGTGCTCTTAAAAGTCTAACTTGCTAGTTGAGCCTTCGTGCCACGTTTCGTAAGGTAAAGACGCGAATAGACCAAGTTACTGTCTCAACTTGCACCAAAACGTGAAAAGCTCCTCTATGGAGAGAGTTGAGCACTTCCAAAGCATCAATGTGGACCGTTGTACTCTATTGAGTGCTCTTAAAAGTCTAACTTGCTAGTTGAGCCTTCGTGCCACGTTTCGTAAGGTAAAGACTGCGAATAGACCAAGTTACGTCTCAACTTGCACAAAACGTGAAAAGCTCCTCTATGGAGAGAGTTGAGCAATTCCAAAGCATCAATGTGGACCGTTGTACTCTATTTAGTGCTCTTAAAAGTCTAACTTGCTAGTTGAGCCTTCGTGCCACGTTTCGTAAGGTAAAGATGCGAATAGACCAAGTTATGTTTGAAATTGCACAAAACGTGAAATGCTCCATTATGGAGAGAGTTGAGCAATTCCAAAGCATGAATGTGGACCGTTGTACTCTATTTAGTGCTCTTAAAAGTCTAACTTGCTAGTTGAGCCTTCGTGCCACGTTTCGTAAGGTAAAGATGCGAATAGACCAAGTTATGTCTCAAATTGCACAAAAACGTGAAAAGCTCCTCTATGGAGAGAGTTGAGCACTTCCAAAGCATGAATGTGGACCGTTGTACTCTATTGAGTGCTCTTAAATAGTCTAACTTGCTAGTTGAGCCTTCGTGCCACGTTTCTTAAGGTAAAGACGCGAATAGACCAAGTTACGTCTCAACTTGCACAAAAACGTGAAAAGCTCCTCTATGGAGAGAGTTGAGCACTTCCAAAGCATCAATGTGGACCGTTGTACTCTATTTAGTGCTCTTAAAAGTCTAACTTGCTAGTTGAGCCTTAGTGCCACGTTTCGTAAGGTAAAGACTGCGAATAGACCAAGTTACGTCTCAACTTGCACAAAAACGTGAAAAGCTCCTCTATGGAGAGAGTTGAGCAACTTCCAAAGCATCAATGTGGACCGTTGTACTCTATTTAGTGCTCTTAAAGTCTAACTTGCTAGTTGAGCCTTCGTGCCACGTTTCGTAAGGTAAAGACGCGAATAGACCAAGTTACGTCTCAACTTGCACAAAAACGTGAAAAGCTCCTCTATGGAGAGAGTTGAGCACTTCCAAAGCATCAATGTGGACCGTTGTACTCTATTTAGTGCTCTTAAAAGTCTAACTTGCTAGTTGAGCCTTAGTGCCACGTTTCGTAAGGTAAAGACGCGAATAGACCAAGTTACGTCTCAACTTGCACAAAAACGTGAAAAGCTCCTCTATGGAGAGAGTTGAGCACTTCCAAAGCATCAATGTGGACCGTTGTACTCTATTTAGTGCTCTTAAAAGTCTAACTTGCTAGTTGAGCCTTCGTGCCACGTTTCGTAAGGTAAAGACTGCGAATAGACCAAGTTACGTCTCAACTTGCACAAAACGTGAAAAGCTCCTCTATGGAGAGAGTTGAGCACTTCCAAAGCATCAATATGGACCGTTGTACTCTATTTAGTGCTCTTAAAAGTCTAACTTGCTAGTTGAGCCTTCGTGCCACGTTTCGTAAGGTAAAGACGCGAATAGACCAAGTTACGTCTCAACTTGCACAAAAACGTGAAAAGCTCCTCTATGGAGAGAGTTGAGCTCTTCCAAAGCATCAATGTGGACCGTTGTACTCTATTTAGTGCTCTTAAAAGTCTAACTTGCTAGTTGAGCCTTCGTGCCACGTTTCGTAAGGTAAAGATGCGAATAGACCAAGTTATGTCTCAAATTGCACAAAAACGTGAAAAAGCTCCTCTATGGAGAGAGTTGAGCACTTCCAAAGCATCAATGTGGACCGTTGTACTCTATTTAGTGCTCTTAAAAGTCTAACTTGCTAGTTGAGCCTTCGTGCCACGTTTCGTAAGGTAAAGAAGCGAATAGACCAAGTTACGTCTCAACTTGCCCAAAAACGTGAAAAGCTCCTCTATGGAGAGAGTTGAGCACTTCCAAAGCATCAATGTGGACTGTTGTACTCTATTTAGTGCTCTTCAAAGTCTAACTTGCTAGTTGAGCCTTCGTGCCACGTTTCGTAAGGTAAAGATGCGAATAGACCAAGTTATGTTTCAAATTGCACAAAAACGTGAAAATGCTCCATCTATGGAGAGAGTTGAGCACTTCCAAAGCATCAATGTGGACCGTTGTACTCTATTTAGTGCTCTTAAAGTCTAACTTGCTAGTTGAGCCTTCGTGCCACGTTTTCGTAAGGTAAAGACGCGAATAGACCAAGTTACTGTCTCAACTTGCACAAAAACGTGAAAAGCTCCTCTATGGAGAGAGTTGAGCACTTCCAAAGCATCAATGTGGACCGTTGTACTCTATTTAGTGCTCTTAAAAGTCTAACTTGCTAGTTGAGCCTTCGTGCCACGTTTCGTAAGGTAAAGATGCGAATAGACCAAGTTACGTCTCAACTTGCACAAAAACGTGAAAAGCTCCTCTATGGAGAGAGTTGAGCACTTCCAAAGCATCAATGTGGACCGTTGTACTCTATTTAGTGCTCTTAAAGTCTAACTTGCTAGTTGAGCCTTCGTGCCACGTTTCGTAAGGTAAAGATGCGAATAGACCAAGTTATGTTTGAAATTGCACAAAACGTGAAAATGCTCCATTATGGAGAGAGTTGAGCACTTCCAAAGCATCAATGTGGACCGTTGTACTCTATTTAGTGCTCTTAAAAGTCTAACTTGCTAGTTGAGCCTTCGTGCCACGTTTCGTAAGGTAAAGACGCGAATAGACCAAGTTACGTCTCAACTTGCACAAAAACGTGAAAAGCTCCTCTATGGAGAGAGTTGAGCACTTCCAAAGCATCAATGTGGACCGTTGTACTCTATTTAGTGCTCTTAAAAGTCTAACTTGCTAGTTGAGCCTTCGTGCCACGTTTCGTAAGGTAAAGATGCGAATAGACCAAGTTATGTCTCAAATTGCACAAAAACGTGAAAATGCTCCATCTATGGAGAGAGTTGAGCAATTCCAAAGCATGAATGTGGACCGTTGTACTCTATTTAGTGCTCTTAAAAGTCTAACTTGCTAGTTGAGCCTTCGTGCCACGTTTCGTAAGGTAAAGACGCGAATAGACCAAGTTATGTCTCAAATTGCACAAAAACGTGAAAGCTCCTCTATGGAGAGAGTTGAGCACTTCCAAAGCATCAATGTGGACCGTTGTACTCTATTTAGTGCTCTTAAAAGTCTAACTTGCTAGTTGAGCCTTCGTGCCACGTTTCTTAAGGTAAAGACGCGAATAGACCAAGTTACGTCTCAACTTGCACAAAAACGTGAAAAGCTCCTCTATGGAGAGAGTTGAGCACTTCCAAAGCATCAATGTGGACCGTTGTACTCTATTTAGTGCTCTTAAAAGTCTAACTTGCTAGTTGAGCCTTCGTGCCACGTTTCGTAAGGTAAAGACGCGAATAGACCAAGTTATCGTCTCAACTTGCACAAAAACGTGAAAAGCTCCTCTATGGAGAGAGTTGAGCACTTCCAAAGCATCAATGTGGACCGTTGTACTCTATTTAGTGCTCTTAAAAGTCTAACTTGCTAGTTGAGCCTTAGTGCCACGTTTCGTAAGGTAAAGACTGCGAATAGACCAAGTTATGTCTCAACTTGCACAAAAATCGTGAAAAGCTCCTCTATGGAGAGAGTTGAGCAATTCCAAAGCATGAATGTGGACCGTTGTACTCTATTTAGTGCTCTTAAAAGTCTAACTTGCTAGTTGAGCCTTCGTGCCACGTTTCGTAAGGTAAAGATGCGAATAGACCAAGTTACGTCTCAACTTGCACAAAAACGTGAAAAGCTCCTCTATGGAGAGAGTTGAGCACTTCCAAAGCATCAATGTGGACCGTTGTACTCTATTTAGTGCTCTTAAAAGTCTAACTTGCTAGTTGAGCCTTCGTGCCACGTTTCGTAAGGTAAAGACGCGAATAGACCAAGTTATGTCTCAAATTGCACAAAAACGTGAAAAGCTCCTCTATGGAGAGAGTTGAGCACTTCCAAAGCATCAATGTGGACCGTTGTACTCTATTTAGTGCTCTTAAAAGTCTAACTTGCTAATTGAGCCTTCGTGCCACGTTTCGTAAGGTAAAGATGCGAATAGACCAAGTTATGTCTCAAATTGCACAAAAACGTGAAAAGCTCCTCTATGGAGAGAGTTGAGCACTTCCAAAGCATCAATGTGGACCGTTGTACTCTATTTAGTGCTCTTAAAAGTCTAACTTGCTAGTTGAGCCTTCGTGCCACGTTTCGTAAGGTAAAGACGCGAATAGACCAAGTTACGTCTCAACTTGCACCAAAACGTGAAAAGCTCCTCTATGGAGAGAGTTGAGCACTTCCAAAGCATCAATGTGGACCGTTGTACTCTATTGAGTGCTCTTAAAAGTCTAACTTGCTAGTTGAGCCTTCGTGCCACGTTTCGTAAGGTAAAGACGCGAATAGACCAAGTTATGTCTCAAATTGCACAAAAACGTGAAAAGCTCCTCTATGGAGAGAGTTGAGCACTTCCAAAGCATCAATGTGGACCGTTGTACTCTATTTAGTGCTCTTAAAAGTCTAACTTGCTAGTTGAGCCTTCGTGCCACGTTTCGTAAGGTAAAGATGCGAATAGACCAAGTTATGTCTCAAATTGCACAAAAACGTGAAAAGCTCCTCTATGGAGAGAGTTGAGCACTTCCAAAGCATCAATGTGGACCGTTGTACTCTATTGAGTGCTCTTAATAGTCTAACTTGCTAGTTAAGCCTTCGTGCCACGTTTTTTAAGGTAAAGACGCGAATAGACCAAGTTACGTCTCAACTTGCGTAAAAACGTGAAAAGCTCCTCTATGCAGAGAGTTGAGCACTTCCAAAGCATCAATGTGGACCGTTGTACTTTATTTAGTGCTCTTAAAAGTCTAACTTGCTAGTTGAGCCTTCGTGCCACGTTTCGTAAGGTAAAGACGCGAATAGACCAAGTTACGTCTCAACTTGCACAAAAACGTGAAAAGCTCCTCTATGGAGAGAGTTGAGCATTTCCGAAGAATCAATGTGGACCGTTGTATTCTATTTAGTGCTCTTAAAAGTCTAACTTGCTAGTTGAGCCTTCGTGCCACGTTTCGTAGGTAAAGACGCGAATAGACCAAGTTACGTCTGCAACTTGCACAAAAACGTGAAAATGCTCCATCTATGGAGAGAGTTGAGCAATTCCAAAGCTTCAATGTGGACCTTTGTACTCTATTTAGTGCTCTTAAAAGTCTAACTTGCTAGTTGAGCCTTCGTGCCACGTTTCGTAAGGTAAAGACGCGAATAGAGCAAGTTATGTCTCAAATTGCACAAAAACGTGGAAAGCTCCTCTATGGAGAGAGTTGAGCAATTCCAAAGCATCAATGTGGACCGTTGTACTTTATTGAGTGCTCTTGAAAGTCTAACTTGCTAGTTGAGCCTTCGTGCCACGTTTCTTAAGGTAAAGACGCGAATAGACCAAGTTATGTCTCAACTTGCACAAAAACGTGAAAAGCTCCTCTATGGAGAGAGTTGAGCACTTCCAAAGCATCAATGTGGACCGTTGTACTCTATTTAGTGCTCTTAAAAGTCTAACTTGCTAGTTGAGCCTTCGTGCCACGTTTCGTAACGTAAAGATGCGAATAGAAGCAAGTTATGTCTCAAATTGCACAAAAACGTGAAAAAGCTCCTCTATGGAGAGAGTTGAGCACTTCCAAAGCATCAATGTGGACCGTTGTACTCTATTTAGTGCTCTTAAAGTCTAACTTGCTAGTTGAGCCTTCGTGCCACGTTTCGTAAGGTAAAGAACGCGAATAGACCAAGTTACGTCTCAACTTGCACAAAAACGTGAAAAGCTCCTCTATGGAGAGAGTTGAGCACTTCCAAAGCATCAATGTGGACCGTTGTACTCTATTTAGTGCTCTTAAATGTCTAACTTGCTAGTTGAGCCTTCGTGCCACGTTTCGTAAGGTAAAGACGCGAATAGACCAAGTTACGTCTCAACTTGCACAAAAACGTGAAAAGCTCCTCTATGGAGAGAGTTGAGCACTTCCAAAGCATCAATGTGGACCGTTGTACTCTATTTAGTGCTCTTAAAAGTCTAACTTGCTAGTTGAGCCTTAGTGCCACGTTTCGTAAGGTAAAGACGCGAATAGACCAAGTTATGTCTCAAATTGCACAAAAACGTGAAAAGCTCCTCTATGGAGAGAGTTGAGCACTTCCAAAGCATCAATGTGGACCGTTGTACTCTATTGAGTGCTCTTAAAAGTCTAACTTGCTAGTTGAGCCTTCGTGCCACGTTTCTTAAGGTAAAGACGCGAATAGACCAAGTTACGTCTCAACTTGCACAAAAACGTGAAAAGCTCCTCTATGGAGAGAGTTGAGCACTTCCAAAGCATCAATGTGGACCGTTGTACTCTATTTAGTGCTCTTAAAAGTCTAACTTGCTAGTTGAGCCTTCGTGCCACGTTTCGTAAGGTAAAGACGCGAATAGACCAAGTTATGTCTCAAATTGCACAAAAACGTGAAAAGCTCCTCTATGGAGAGAGTTGAGCACTTCCAAAGCATCAATGTGGACCGTTGTACTCTATTTAGTGCTCTTAAAAGTCTAACTTGCTAGTTGAGCCTTCGTGCCACGTTTCGTAAGGTAAAGACTGCGAATAGACCAAGTTATGTCTCAAATTGCACAAAAACGTGAAAAAGCTCCTCTATGGAGAGAGTTGAGCACTTCCAAAGCATCAATGTGGACCGTTGTACTCTATTTAGTGCTCTTAATAGTCTAACTTGCTAGTTGAGCCTTCGTGCCACGTTTCGTAAGGTAAAGACGCGAATAGACCAAGTTACGTCTCAACTTGCACCAAAACGTGAAAAGCTCCTCTATGGAGAGAGTTGAGCACTTCCAAAGCATCAATGTGGACCGTTGTACTCTATTTAGTGCTCTTCAAAGTCTAACTTGCTAGTTGAGCCTTCGTGCCACGTTTCGTAAGGTAAAGATGCGAATAGACCAAGTTATGTCTCAACTTGCACAAAAACGTGAAATGCTCCATTATGGAGAGAGTTGAGCAATTTCCAAAGCATCAATGTGGACCGTTGTACTCTATTTAGTGCTCTTAAAAGTCTAACTTGCTAGTTGAGCCTTCGTGCCACGTTTCGTAAGGTAAAGACGCGAATAGACCAAGTTATCGTCTCAAATTGCACAAAAACGTGAAAAGCTCCTCTATGGAGAGAGTTGAGCACTTCCAAAGCATCAATGTGGACCGTTGTACTCTATTTAGTGCTCTTAAAAGTCTAACTTGCTAGTTGAGCCTTCGTGCCACGTTTCGTACGGTAAAGATGCGAATAGACCAAGTTATGTCTCAAATTGCACAAAAACGTGAAAAGCTCCTCTATGGAGAGAGTTGAGCACTTCCAAAGCATCAATGTGGACCGTTGTACTCTATTTAGTGCTCTTAAAAGTCTAACTTGCTAGTTGAGCCTTCGTGCCACGTTTCGTAAGGTAAAGACGCGAATAGACCAAGTTACGTCTCAACTTGCACAAAAACGTGAAAAGCTCCTCTATGGAGAGAGTTGAGCACTTCCAAAGCATCAATGTGGACCGTTGTACTCTATTGAGTGCTCTTAAAAGTCTAACTTGCTAGTTGAGCCTTCGTGCCACGTTTCGTAAGGTAAAGACTGCGAATAGACCAAGTTATGTCTGAACTTGCACAAAAACGTGAAAATGCTCCTCTATGGAGAGAGTTGAGCACTTCCAAAGCATCAATGTGGACCGTTGTACTCTATTTAGTGCTCTTAAAAGTCTAACTTGCTAGTTGAGCCTTCGTGCCACGTTTCGTAAGGTAAAGACGCGAATAAACCAAGTTATGTCTCAAATTGCACAAAAACGTGAAAAGCTCCTCTATGGAGAGAGTTGAGCACTTCCAAAGCATCAATGTGGACCGTTGTACTCTATTTAGTGCTCTTAAAGTCTAACTTGCTAGTTGAGCCTTCGTGCCACGTTTCGTAAGGTAAAGACGCGAATAGACCAAGTTACGTCTCAACTTGCACAAAAACGTGAAAAAGCTCCTCTATCGAGAGAGTTGAGCACTTCCAAAGCATTAATGTGGACCGTTGTACTCTATTTAGTGCTCTTCAAAGTCTAACTTGCTAGTTGAGCCTTCGTGCCACGTTTCGTAAGGTAAAGACGCGAATAGACCAAGTTACGTCTCAACTTGCACAAAAACGTGAAAAGCTCCTCTATGGAGAGAGTTGAGCACTTCCAAAGCATCAATGTGGACCGTTGTACTCTATTTAGTGCTCTTAAAAGTCTAACTTGCTAGTTGAGCCTTCGTGCCACGTTTCGTAAGGTAAAGATGCGAATAGACCAAGTTATGTCTCAACTTGCACAAAAACGTGAAAAGCTCCTCTATGGAGAGAGTTGAGCACTTCCAAAGCATCAATGTGGACCGTTGTACTCTATTTAGTGCTCTTAAAAGTCTAACTTGCTAGTTGAGCCTTCGTGCCACGTTTCGTAAGGTAAAGACGCGAATAGACCAAGTTACGTCTCAACTTGCACAAAACGTGAAAAGCTCCTCTATGGAGAGAGTTGAGCACTTCCAAAGCATCAATGTGGACCGTTGTACTCTATTTAGTGCTCTTCAAAGTCTAACTTGCTAGTTGAGCCTTCGTGCCACGTTTCGTAAGGTAAAGACTGCGAATAGACCAAGTTACGTCTCAACTTGCACAAAAACGTGAAATGCTCCTCTATGGAGAGAGTTGAGCAATTCCAAAGCATCAATGTGGACCGTTGTACTCTATTTAGTGCTCTTAAAAGTCTAACTTGCTAGTTGAGCCTTCGTGCCACGTTTCGTAAGGTAAAGACGCGAATAGACCAAGTTATGTCTCAAATTGCACAAAACGTGAAAAGCTCCTCTATGGAGAGAGTTGAGCACTTCCAAAGCATCAATGTGGACCGTTGTACTCTATTTAGTGCTCTTAAAAGTCTAACTTGCTAGTTGAGCCTTCGTGCCACGTTTCGTAACGGTAAAGACTGCGAATAGACCAAGTTATGTCTCAAATTGCACAAAAACGTGAAAAGCTCCTCTATGGAGAGAGTTGAGCACTTCCAAAGCATCAATGTGGACCGTTGTACTCTATTTAGTGCTCTTAAAGTCTAACTTGCTAGTTGAGCCTTCGTGCCACGTTTCGTAAGGTAAAGACGCGAATAGACCAAGTTACGTCTCAACTTGCACCAAAACGTGAAAAGCTCCTCTATGGAGAGAGTTGAGCACTTCCAAAGCATCAATGTGGACCGTTGTACTCTATTTAGTGCTCTTAAAAGTCTAACTTGCTAGTTGAGCCTTCGTGCCACGTTTCGTAACGTAAAGATGCGAATAGAGCAAGTTATGTCTCAAATTGCACAAAAACGTGAAAAGCTCCTCTATGGAGAGAGTTGAGCACTTCCAAAGCATCAATGTGGACTGTTGTACTCTATTTAGTGCTCTTAAAAGTCTAACTTGCTAGTTGAGCCTTCGTGCCACGTTTCGTAAGGTAAAGACGCGAATAGACCAAGTTACGTCTCAACTTGCACCAAAACGTGAAAAGCTCCTCTATGGAGAGAGTTGAGCACTTCCAAAGCATCAATGTGGACCGTTGTAATCTATTGAGTGCTCTTAAAAGTCTAACTTGCTAGTTGAGCCTTCGTGCCACGTTTCGTAAGGTAAAGACGCGAATAGACCAAGTTATGTCTCAAATTGCACAAAAACGTGAAAAGCTCCTCTATGGAGAGAGTTGAGCACTTCCAAAGCATCAATGTGGACCGTTGTACTCTATTTAGTGCTCTTCAAAGTCTAACTTGCTAGTTGAGCCTTCGTGCCACGTTTCGTAAGGTAAAGATGCGAATAGACCAAGTTATGTTTGAAATTGCACAAAAACGTGAAATGCTCCATTATGGAGAGAGTTGAGCAATTCGAAAGAATGAATGTGGACCGTTGTACTCTATTTAGTGCTCTTAAAAGTCTAACTTGCTAGTTGAGCCTTCGTGCCACGTTTCGTAAGGTAAAGATGCGAATAGACCAAGTTATGTTTGAGCACTTCCAAAGCATCAATGTGGACCGTTGTACTCTATTGAGTGCTCTTAATAGTCTAACTTGCTAGTTAAGCCTTCGTGCCACGTTTTTTAAGGTAAAGACGCGAATAGACCAAGTTACATCTCAACTTGCGTAAAAACGTGAAAAGCTCCTCTATGCAGAGAGTTGAGCACTTTCAAAGCATCAATGTGGACCGTTGTACTCTATTTAGTGCTCTTAAAAGTCTAACTTGCTAGTTGAGCCTTAATGCCACGTTTCGTAAGGTAAAGACGCGAATAGACCAAGTTACGTCTCAACTTGCACAAAAATGTGAAAAGCTCCTCTATGGAGAGAGTTGAGCAATTCCAAAGCATGAATGTGGACCGTTGTACTCTATTTAGTGCTCTTAAAAGTCTAACTTGCTAGTTGAGCCTTCGTGCCACGTTTCGTAAGGTAAAGACGCGAATAGACCAAGTTACGTCTCAACTTGCACAAAAACGTGAAAAGCTCCTCTATGGAGAGAGTTGAGCAATTCCAAAGCATCAATGTGGACCGTTGTACTCTATTTAGTGCTCTTAAAAGTCTAACTTGCTAGTTGAGCCTTAATGCCACGTTTCGTAAGGTAAAGACGCGAATAGACCAAGTTACGTCTCAACTTGCACAAAAATGTGAAAAGCTCCTCAATGGAGAGAGTTGAGCAATTCAAAGCATCAATGTGGACCGTTGTACTCTATTTAGTGCTCTTAAAAGTCTAACTTGCTAGTTGAGCCTTCGTGCCACGTTTCGTAAGGTAAAGACTGCGAATAGAGCAAGTTACGTCTCAACTTGCACAAAAATGTGAAAAGCTCCTCTATGGAGAGAGTTGAGCAATTCCAAAGCATGAATGTGGACCGTTGTACTCTATTTAGTGCTCTTAAAGTCTAACTTGCTAGTTGAGCCTTCGTGCCACGTTTCGTAAGGTAAAGACGCGAATAGACCAAGTTACGTCTCAACTTGCACAAAAACGTGAAAAGCTCCTCTATGGAGAGAGTTGAGCACTTCCAAAGCATCAATGTGGACCGTTGTACTCTATTTAGTGCTCTTAAAAGTCTAACTTGCTAGTTGAGCCTTCGTGCCACGTTTCTAAGGTAAAGACGCGAATAGACCAAGTTATGTCTCAAATTGCAGAAAAACGTGAAAAGCTCCTCTATGGAGAGAGTTGAGCACTTCCAAAGCATCAATGTGGACCGTTGTACTCTATTTAGTGCTCTTAAAAATCTAACTTGCTAGTTGAGCCTTCGTGCCACGTTTCATAACGTAAAGATGCGAATAGAGCAAGTTATGTCTCAAATTGCACAAAAACGTGAAAAACTCCTCTATGGAGAGAGTTGAGCACTTCCAAAGCATCAATGTGGACCGTTGTACTCTATTTAGCGCTCTTAAGAGTCTAACTTGCTAGTTGAGCCTTCGTGCCACATTTCGTAAGGTAAAGACGCGAATAGACCAAGTTACATCTCAACTTGCACCAAAACGTGAAAAGCTCCTCTATGGAGAGATTTGAGCACTTCCAAAGCATCAATGTGGACCGTTGTAATCTATTGAGTGCTCTTCAAAGTCTAACTTGCTAGTTGAGCCTTCGTGCCACGTTTCGTAAGGTAAAGATGCGAATAGACCAAGTTATGTTTGAAATTGCACAAAAACGTGAAATGCTCCATTATGGAGAGAGTTGAGCAATTCCAAAGCATGAATGTGGACCGTTGTACTCTATTTAGTGCTCTTAAAAGTCTAACTTGCTAGTTGAGCCTTCGTGCCACGTTTCGTAAGGTAAAGACGCGAATAGACCAAGTTATGTCTCAAATTGCACAAAAACGTGAAAAACTCCCCTTTTGAGAAAAGTGAACACTTCCAAAACCTCAATGTGGACCGTTGTACTCTATTTTAGTGCTCTTAAAGTCTAACTTGCTAGTTGAGCCTTCGTGCCACGTTTCGTAAGGTAAAGATGCGAATAGACCAAGTTACGTCTCAACTTGCACAAAACGTGAAAAGCTCCTCTATGGAGAGAGTTGAGCACCTTCCAAAGCATCAATGTGGACCGTTGTACTCTATTTAGTGCTCTTCAAAGTCTAACTTGCTAGTTGAGCCTTCGTGCCACGTTTCGTAAGGTAAAGATACGAATAGACCAAGTTATGTTTGAAATTGCACAAAAACGTGAAATGCACCATTATGGAGAGAGTTGAGCACTTCCAAAGCATCAATGTGGACCGTTGTACTCTATTGAGTGCTCTTAAAAGTCTAACTTGCTAGTTGAGCCTTCGTGCCACGTTTCGTAAGGTAAACACGCGAATAGACCAAGTTACGTCTCAACTTGCACAAAAACATGAAAAGCTCCTCTATGGAGAGAGTTGAGCAATTCCAAAGCATCAATGTGGACCGTTGTACTCTATTTAGTGCTCTTAAAAGTCTAACTTGCTAGTTGAGCCTTAATGCCACGTTTCGTAAGGTAAAGACGCGAATAGACCAAGTTACGTCTCAACTTGCACAAAAATGTGAAAAGCTCCTCTATGGAGAGAGTTGAGCAATTCCAAAGCATGAATGTGGACCGTTGTACTCTATTTAGTGCTCTTAAAAGTCTAACTTGCTAGTTGAGCCTTCGTGCCACGTTTCGTAAGGTAAAGACGCGAATAGACCAAGTTACGTCTCAACTTGCACAAAAACGTGAAAAGCTCCTCTATGGAGAGAGTTGAGCAATTCCAAAGCATCAATGTGGACCGTTGTACTCTATTTAGTGCTCTTAAAAGTCTAACTTGCTAGTTGAGCCTTCGTGCCACGTTTCGTAAGGTAAAGATGCGAATAGACCAAGTTATGTTTGAAATTGCACAAAACGTGAAATGCTCCATTATGGAGAGAGTTGAGCAATTCCAAAGCATGAATGTGGACCGTTATACTCTATTTAGTGCTCTTAAAAGTCTAACTTGCTAGTTGAGCCTTCGTTCCACGTTTCGTAAGGTAAAGACGCGAATAGACCAAGATATGTCTCAAATTGCAGAAAAACGTGAAAAGCTCCTCTATGGAGAGAGTTGAGCACTTCCAAAGCATCAATGTGGACCGTTGTACTCTATTTAGTGCTCTTAAAAGTCTAACTTGCTAGTTGAGCCTTCGTGCCACGTTTCGTAACGTAAAGATGCGAATAAAGCAAGTTATGTCTCAAATTGCACAAAAACGTGAAAAACTCCTCTATGGAGAGAGTTGAGCACTTCCAAAGCGTCAATGTGGATCGTTGTACTCTATTTAGTGCTCTTAAAAGTCTAACTTGCTAGTTGAGCCTTCGTGCCACGTTTCGTAACGTAAAGACGCGAATAGAGCAAGTTATGTCTCAAATTACACAAAAACGTGAAAAGCTCCTCTATGGAGAGAGTTGAGCACTTCCAAAGCATCAATGTGGACCGTTGTACTCTATTTAGTGCTCTTAGATGTCTAACTTGCTAGTTGAGCCTTAATGCCACGTTTCGTAAGGTAAAGACGCGAATAGACCAAGTTACGTCTCAACTTGCACAAAAACGTGAAAAGCTCCTCTATGGAGAGAGTTGAGCACTTCCAAAGCATCAATGTGGACCGTTGTACTCTATTTAGTGCTCTTAAAAGTCTAACTTGCTAGTTGAGCCTTAATGCCACGTTTCGTAAGGTAAAGACGCGAATAGACCAAGTTACGTCTCAACTTGCACAAAAATGTGAAAAGCTCCTCTATGGAGAGAGTTGAGCAATTCCAAAGCATCAATGTGGACCGTTGTACTCTATTTAGTGCTCTTAAAAGTCTAACTTGCTAGTTGAGCCTTCGTGCCACGTTTCGTAAGGTAAAGACGCGAATAGACCAAGTTACGTCTCAACTTGCACAAAAACGTGAAAAGCTCCTCTATGGAGAGAGTTGAGCACTTCCAAAGCATCAATGTGGACCGTTAGTACTCTATTTAGTGCTCTTAAAAGTCTAACTTGCTAGTTGAGCCTTCGTGCCACGTTTCGTAAGGTAAAGACGCGAATAGACCAAGTTACTGTCTCAAATTGCACAAAAACGTGAAAAGCTCCTCTATGGAGAGAGTTGAGCACTTCCAAAGCATCAATGTGGACCGTTGTACTCTATTTAGTGCTCTTAAAAGTCTAACTTGCTAGTTGAGCCTTCGTGCCACGTTTCGTAAGGTAAAGACTGCGAATAGACCAAGTTATGTCTCAAATTGCACAAAAACGTGAAAAGCTCCTCTATGGAGAGAGTTGAGCACTTCCGAAGCATCAACGTGGACCGTTGTACTCTATTTAGTGCTCTTAAAAGTCTAACTTGCTAGTTGAGCCTTCGTTCCACGTTTCGTAAGGTAAAGACGCGAATAGACCAAGTTACGTCTCAACTTGCACCAAAACGTGAAAAGCTCCTCCATGGAGAGAGTTGAGCACTTCCAAAGCATCAATGTGGACCGTTGTACTCTATTGAGTGCTCTTCAAAGTCTAACTTGCTAGTTGAGCCTTCGTGCCACGTTTCGTAAGGTAAAGATGCGAATAGACCAAGTTATGTTTGAAATTGCACAAAAACGTGAAAAGCTCCTCTATGGAGAGAGTTGAGCACTTCCAAAGCATCAATGTGGACCGTTGTACTCTATTTAGTGCTCTTAAAAGTCTAACTTGCTAGTTGAGCCTTCGTGCCACGTTTCGTAAGGTAAAGACGCGAATAGACCAAGTTACGTCTCAACTTGCACAAAAACGTGAAAAGCTCCTCTATGGAGAGAGTTGAGCACTTCCAAAGCATCAATGTGGACCGTTGTACTCTATTTAGTGCTCTTAAAAGTCTAACTTGCTAGTTGAGCCTTAGTGCCACGTTTCGTAAGGTAAAGACGCGAATAGACCAAGTTATGTCTCAACTTGCACAAAAATGTGAAAAGCTCCTCTATGGAGAGAGTTGAGCACTTCCAAAGCATCAATGTGGACCTGTTGTACTCTATTTAGTGCTCCTTAAAAGTCTAACTTGCTAGTTGAGCCTTCGTAGCCACGTTTCGTAAGGTAAAGACGCGAATAGACCAAGTTACGTCTCAACTTGCACCAAAACGTGAAAAGCTCCTCTATGGAGAGAGTTGAGCACTTCCAAAGCATCAATGTGGACCGTTGTACTCTATTTAGTGCTCTTAAAAGTCTAACTTGCTAGTTGAGCCTTCGTGCCACGTTTCGTAAGGTAAAGATGCGAATAGACCAAGTTATGTCTCAAATTGCACAAAAACGTGAAACGTCCTCTATGGAGAGAGTTGAGCACTTCCAAAGCATCAATGTGGACCGTTGTACTCTATTTAGTGCCTCTTAAAGTCTAACTTGCTAGTTGAGCCTTCGTGCCACGTTTCGTAAGGTAAAGACGCGAATAGACCAAGTTATGTCTCAAATTGCACCAAAAACGTGAAAAGCTCCTCTATGGAGAGAGTTGAGCACTTCCAAAGCATCAATGTGGACCGTTGTACTCTATTTAGTGCTCTTAAAAGTCTAACTTGCTAGTTGAGCCTTCGTGCCACGTTTCGTAAGGTAAAGATGCGAATAGACCAAGTTATGTTTGAAATTGCACAAAAACGTGAAATGCACCATTATGGAGAGAGTTGAGCACTTCCAAAGCATCAATGTGGACCGTTGTACTCTATTGAGTGCTCTTAATAGTCTAACTTGCTAGTTAAGCCTTCGTGCCACGTTTTTTAAGGTAAAGACGCGAATAGACCAAGTTACATCTCAACTTGCGCAAAAACGTGAAAAGCTCCTCTATGCAGAGAGTTGAGCACTTTCAAAGCATCAATGTGGACCGTTGTACTCTATTTAGTGCTCTTAAAAGTCTAACTTGCTAGTTGAGCCTTAATGCCACGTTTCGTAAGGTAAAGACGCGAATAGACCAAGTTACGTCTCAACTTGCACAAAAATGTGAAAAGCTCCTCTATGGAGAGAGTTGAGCAATTCCAAAGCATGAATGTGGACCGTTGTACTCTATTTAGTGCTCTTAAAAGTCTAACTTGCTAGTTGAGCCTTCGTGCCACGTTTCGTAAGGTAAAGACGCGAATAGACCAAGTTACGTCTCCAACTTGCACAAAACGTGAAAAGCTCCTCTATGAGAGAGTTGAGCAATTCCAAAGCATCAATGTGGACCGTTGTACTCTATTTAGTGCTCTTAAAAGTCTAACTTGCTAGTTGAGCCTTCGTGCCACGTTTCGTAAGGTAAAGACGCGAATAGACCAAGTTACGTTCTCAACTTGCACAAAAACGTGGAAAGCTCCTCTATGGAGAGAGTTGAGCAATTCGCAAGCATGAATGTGGACCGTTGTACTCTATTTAGTGCTCTTAAAAGTCTAACTTGCTAGTTGAGCCTTCGTGCCACGTTTCGTAAGGTAAAGACGCGAAATAGACCAAGTTAGTCTCAAATTGCACAAAAACGTGAAAAGCTCCTCTATGGAGAGAGTTGAGCACTTCCAAAGCATCAATGTGGACCGTTGTACTCTATTTAGTGCTCTTAAAAGTCTAACTTGCTAGTTGAGCCTTCGTGCCACGTTTCGTAAGGTAAAGACTGCGAATAGACCAAGTTATGTCTCAAATTGCAGCAAAACGTGAAAAGCTCCTCTATGGAGAGAGTTGAGCACTTCCAAAGCATCAATGTGGACGTTGTACTCTATTTAGTGCTCTTAAAATCTAACTTGCTAGTTGAGCCTTCGTGCCACGTTTCGTAACGTAAAGACGCGAATAGACCAAGTTATGTCTCAAATTGCACAAAAACGTGAAAAGCCTCCTCTATGGAGAGAGTTGAGCACTTCCAAAGCATCAATGTGGACCGTTGTACTCTATTTAGTGCTCTTAATAGTCTAACTTGCTAGTTGAGCCTTCGTGCCACGTTTCGTAAGGTAAAGACGCGAATAGACCAAGTTATCGTTCTCAACTTGCACAAAAACGTGAAAAGCTCCATCTATGGAGAGAGTTGAGCAATTCCAAAGCATCAATGTGGACCGTTGTACCTCTATTTAGTGCTCTTAAAAGTCTAACTTGCTAGTTGAGCCTTCGTGCCACGTTTCGTAAGGTAAAGACGCGAATAGACCAAGTTATGTCTCAAATTGCACAAAACTGTGGAAAATGCTCCTCTATGGAGAGAGTTGAGCAATTCCAAAGCATGAATGTGGACCGTTGTACTCTATTTAGTGCTCTTAAAAGTCTAACTTGCTAGTTGAGCCTTCGTGCCACGTTTCGTAAGGTAAAGACGCGAATAGACCAAGTTATGTCTCAAATTGCACAAAAACGTGAAAACTCCTCTATGGAGAGAGTTGAGCACTTCCAAAGCATCATGTGGACCGTTGTACTCTATTTAGTGCTCTTAAAGTCTAACTTGCTAGTTGAGCCTTCGTGCCACGTTTCGTAAGGTAAAGACGCTGAATAGACCAAGTTACGTCTCAACTTGCACCAAAACGTGGAAAAAGCTCCTCTATGGAGAGAGTTGAGCACTTCCAAAGCATCAATGTGGACCGTTGTAACTCTATTGAGTGCTCTTCAAAGTCTAACTTGCTAGTTGAGCCTTCGTGCCACGTTTCGTAAGGTAAAGATGCGAATAGACCAAGTTATGTCTGAAATTGCACAAAAACGTGAAAATGCTCCTCTATGGAGAGAGTTGAGCACTTCCAAAGCATCAATGTGGACCGTTGTACTCTATTTAGTGCTCTTAAAAGTCTAACTTGCTAGTTGAGCCTTCGTGCCACGTTTCGTAAGTAAGACGCGAATAGACCAAGTTACTGTCTCAACTTGCACAAAACGTGAAAAGCTCCTCTATGGAGAGAGTTGAGCAATTCCAAAGCATCAATGTGGACCGTTGTACTCTATTTAGTGCTCTTAAAGTCTAACTTGCTAGTTGAGCCTTCGTGCCACGTTTCGTAAGGTAAAGACTGGAATAGACAAGTTATGTCTCAAATTGCCACAAAAACGTGAAAAGCTCCTCTATGGAGAGAGTTGAGCACTTCCAAAGCATCAATGTGGACCGTTGTACTCTATTTAGTGCTCTTAAAGTCTAACTTGCTAGTTGAGCCTTCGTGCCACGTTTCGTAAGGTAAAGACGCGAATAGACCAAGTTATGTCTCAAATTGCACAAAACGTGGAAAGCTCCTCTATGGAGAGAGTTGAGCACTTCCAAAGCATCAATGTGGACCGTTGTACTCTATTTAGTGCTCTTAAAAGTTCTAACTTGCTAGTTGAGCCTTCGTGCCACGTTTCGTAACGGTAAAGATGCGAATAAAGCAAGTTATGTCTCAAATTGCACAAAAACGTGAAAAAACTCCTCTATGGAGAGAGTTGAGCACTTCCAAAGCAGTCAATGTGGACCGTTGTACTCTATTTAGTGTCTCTTAAAAGTCTAACTTGCTAGTTGAGCCTTCGTGCCACGTTTCGTAACGGTAAAGACGCGAATAGAGCAAGTTATGTCTCAAATTACACAAAACGTGAAAAGCTCCTCTATGGAGAGAGTTGAGCACTTCCAAAGCATCAATGTGGACCGTTGTACTCTATTTAGTGCTCTTAAAAGTCTAACTTGCTAGTGAGCCTTAATGCCACGTTTCGATAAGGTAAAGACGCGAATAGACCAAGTTACGTCTCAAATTGACACAAAAACGTGAAAAGCTCCTCTATGGAGAGAGTTGAGCACTTCCAAAGCATCAATGTGGACCGTTTGTACTCTATTTAGTGCTCTTAAAAGTCTAACTTGCTAGTTGAGCCTTCGTGCCCACGTTTCGTAAGGTAAAGACTGCGAATAGACCAAGTTATGTCTCAACTTGCACAAAAACGTGAAAAGCTCCTCTATGGAGAGAGTTGAGCACTTCCAAAGCATCAATGTGGACGTTGTACTCTATTTAGTGCTCTTAAAGTCTAACTTGCTAGTTGAGCCTTCGTGCCACGTTTCGTAAGGTAAAGACGCGAATAGACCAAGTTACTGTCTCAACTTGCACAAAACGTGAAAAGCTCCTCTATGGAGAGAGTTGAGCACTTCCAAAGCATCAATGTGGACCGTTGTACTCTATTTAGTGCTCTTAAAGTCTAACTTGCTAGTTGAGCCTTCGTGCCACGTTTCGTAAGGTAAAGATGCGAATAGACCAAGTTATGTCTCAAATTGCACAAAAACGTGAAATGCTCCTCTATGGAGAGAGTTGAGCAATTCCAAAGCATCAATGTGGACCGTTGTACTCTATTTAGTGCTCTTAAAAGTCTAACTTGCTAGTTGAGCCTTCGTGCCACGTTTCGTAAGGTAAAGACGCGAATAGACCAAGTTACGTCTCAACTTGCACAAAAACGTGAAAAGCTCCTCTATGGAGAGAGTTGAGCACTTCCAAAGCATCAATGTGGACCGTTGTACTCTATTGAGTGCTCTTAAAAGTCTAACTTGCTAGTTGAGCCTTCGTGCCACGTTTCGTAACGGTAAAGACGCGAATAGACCAAGTTATGTCTCAACTTGCACAAAACGTGAAAAGCTCCTCTATGGAGAGAGTTGAGCAATTCCAAAGCATGAATGTGGACCGTTGTACTCTATTTAGTGCTCTTAAAAGTCTAACTTGCTAGTTGAGCCTTCGTGCCACGTTTCGTAAGGTAAAGACGCGAATAGACCAAGTTATGTCTCAAATTGCACAAAAACGTGAAAAGCTCCTCTATGGAGAGAGTTGAGCACTTCCAAAGCATCAATGTGGACCGTTGTACTCTATTTAGTGCTCTTCAAAGTCTAACTTGCTAGTTGAGCCTTCGTGCCACGTTTCAGTAACGTTAAAGATGCGAATAGACCAAGTTATGTCTCAACTTGCACAAAAACGTGAAAAAGCTCCTCTATGGAGAGAGTTTGAGCACTTCCAAAGCATCAATGTGGACCGTTGTACTCTATTTAGTGCTCTTAAAGTCTAACTTGCTAGTTGAGCCTTCGTGCCACGTTTTCGTTAAGGTAAGACGCGAATAGACCAAGTTACGTCTCAACTTGCACAAAAACGTGAAAAGCTCCTCTTATGGAGAGAGTTGAGCACTTCCAAAGCATCAATGTGGACCGTTGTACTCTATTAGTGCTCTTAAAAGTCTAACTTGCTAGTTGAGCCTTCGTGCCAGTTTCGTAAGGTAAAGACTGCGAATAGACCAAGTTATGTCTCAAATTGCACAAAAACGTGAAAAGCTCCTCTATGGAGGGAGTTGAGCACTTCCAAAGCATCAATGTGGACCGTTGTACTCCATTTAGTGCTCTTAGAAGTCTAACTTGCTAGTTGAGCGTTCGTGCCACGTTTCGTAAGTAAAGATGCGAATAGACCAAGTTACGTCTCAACTTGCACAAAAACGTGAAAAGCTCCTCTATGGAGAGAGTTGAGCACTTCCAAAGCATCAATGTGGACCGTTGTACTCTATTTAGTGCTCTTAAAAGGTCTAACTTGCTAGTTGAGCCTTCGTGCCACGTTTCGTAAGGTAAAGACGCGAATAGACCAAGTTAGGTCTCAACTTGCACAAAAACGTGAAAAGATGCTCTATGGAGAGAGTTGAGCACTTCCAAAGCATCAATGTGGACCGTTGTACTCTATTGAGTGCTCTTCAAAGTCTAACTTGCTAGTTGAGCCTTCGTGCCACGTTTTCGTAAGGTAAAGATGCGAATAGACCAAGTTATGTTTGAAATTGCACAAAAACGTGAAATGCTCCATTATGGAGAGAGTTGAGCAATTCCAAAGCATGAATGTGGACCGTTTTACTCTATTTAGTGCTCTTAAAAGTCTACTTGCTAGTTGAGCCTTCGTGCCACGTTTCGTAAGGTAAAGACGCGAATAGACAAGTTATGTCTCAAATTGCACAAAAACGTGAAAAGCTCCTCTATGGAGAGAGTTGAGCACTTCCAAAGCATCAATGTGGACCGTTGTACTCTATTTAGTGCTCTTAAAAGTCTAACTTGCTAGTTGAGCCTTCGTGCCACGTTTCAGTAACGTAAGACTGCGAATAGAGCAAGTTATGTCTCAAATTGCACAAAAACGTGAAAAGCTCCTCTATGGAGAGAGTTGAGCACTTCCAAAGCATCAATGTGGACCGTTGTACTCTATTAGTGCTCTTAATAGTCTAACTTGCTAGTTGAGCCTTCGTGCCACGTTTCGTAAGGTAAAGACGCGAATAGACCAAGTTACAGTCTCAACTTGCACAAAACGTGAAAAGCTCCTCTATGGAGAGAGTTGAGCACCTCCAAAGCATCAATCTGGACCGTTGTACTCTATTGAGTGCTCTTAAAAGTCTAACTTGCTAGTTGAGCCTTCGTGCCACGTTTCGTAAGGTAAAGACGCGAATAGACCAAGTTACGTCTCAACTTGCACAAAAACGTGAAAAGCTCCTCTATGGAGAGAGTTGAGCAATTCCAAAGCATGAATGTGGACCGTTGTACTCTATTTAGTGCTCTTAAAAGTCTAACTTGCTAGTTGAGCCTTCGTGCCACGTTTCGTAAGGTAAAGACGCGAATAGACCAAGTTACGTCTCAACTTGCACAAAACGTGAAAAGCTCCTCTATGGAGAGAGTTGAGCAATTCAAAGCATCAATGTGGACCGTTGTACTCTATTTAGTGCTCTTCAAAGTCTAACTTGCTAGTTGAGCCTTTGTGCGACGTTTCGTAAGGTAAAGATGCGAATAGACCAAGTTATGTTTGAAATTGCACAAAACGTGAAATGCTCCATCTATGGAGAGAGTTGAGCAATTCCAAAGCATGAATGTGGACCGTTGTACTCTATTTAGTGCTCTTAAAAGTCTAACTTGCTAGTTGAGCCTTCGTGCCACGTTTCGTAAGGTAAAGATGCGAATAGACCAAGTTATGTCTCGAAATTGCACAAAAACGTGAAATGCTACCTCTATGGAGAGAGTTGAGCACTTCCAAAGCATCAATGTGGACCGTTGTACTCTATTTAGTGCTCTTAAAGTCTAACTTGCTAGTTGAAGCCTTCGTGCCACGTTTCGTAAGGTAAACGACGCGAATAGACCAAGTTACGTCTCAACTTGCACAAAAACGTGAAAAGCTCCTCTATGGAGAGAGTTGAGCACTTCCAAAGCATCAATGTGGACCGTTGTACTCTATTTAGTGCTCTTAAAAGTCTAACTTGCTAGTTGAGCCTTAGTGCCACGTTTCGTAAGGTAAAGACGCGAATAGACCAAGTTACGTCTCAACTTGCACAAAAACGTGAAAAGCTCCTCTATGGAGAGAGTTTGAGCAATTCCAAAGCATCGAATGTGGACCGTTGTACTCTATTTAGTGCTCTTAAAAGTCTAACTTGCTAGTTGAGCCTTCGTGCCACGTTTCGTAAGGTAAAGACGCGAATAGACCAAGTTACGTCTCAACTTGCACAAAAACGTGAAAAGCTCCTCTATGGAGAGAGTTGAGCAATTCCAAAGCATCAATGTGGACCGTTGTACTCTATTTAGTGCTCTTAAAAGTCTAACTTGCTAGCTGAGCCTTCGTGCCACGTTTCGTAAGGTAAAGACGCGAATAGACCAAGTTACGTCTCAACTTGCACAAAAATGTGAAAAGCTCCTCTATGGAGAGAGTTGAGCAATTCCAAAGCATGAATGTGGACCGTTGTACTCTATTTAGTGCTCTTAAAAGTCTAACTTGCTAGTTGAGCCTTCGTGCCACGTTTCGTAAGGTAAAGACGCGAATAGACCAAGTTACGTCTCAACTGCCACAAAACGTGGAAAAGCTCCTCTATGGAGAGAGTTGAGCACTTCCAAAGCATCAATGTGGACCGTTATACTCTATTTAGTGCTCTTAAAAGTCTAACTTGCTAGTTGAGCCTTCGTGCCACGTTTCGTAAGGTAAAGACTGCGAATAGACCAAGTTATGTCTCAACTTGCAGAAAAACGTGAAAAGCTCCTATATGGAGAGAGTTGAGCACTTCCAAAGCATCAATGTGGCTCGTTGTACTCTATTTAGTGCTCTTAAAAATCTAACTTGCTAGTTGAGCCTTCGTGCCACGTTTCGTAACGTAAAGACTGCGAATAGAGCAAGTTATGTCTCAAATTGCACAAAAACGTGAAAAGCTCCTCTATGGAGAGAGTTGAGCACTTCCAAAGCATCAATGTGGACCGTTGTACTCTATTTAGCGCTCTTAAGAGTCTAACTTGCTAGTTGAGCCCTTCGTGCCACATTTCGTAAGGTAAAGACGCGAATAGACCAAGTTACGTCTCAACTTGCACCAAAAACGTGAAAAGCTCCTCTATGGAGAGATTTGAGCACTTCCAAAGCATCAATGTGGACCGTTGTACTCTATTTAGTGCTCTTCAAAGTCTAACTTGCTAGTTGAGCCTTCGTGCCACGTTTCGTAAGGTAAAGACGCGAATAGACCAAGTTACGTCTCAACTGCACAAAACTGTGAAAATGCTCCTCTATGGAGAGAGTTGAGCAATTCCAAGCATGAATGTGGACCGTTGTACTCTATTTAGTGCTCTTTAAAAGTCTAACTTGCTAGTTGAGCCTTCGTGCCACGTTTCGTAAGGTAAAGACGCGAATAGACCAAGTTATGTCTCAAATTGCACAAAACGTGAAAAGCTCCTCTATGGAGAGAGTTGAGCACTTCCAAAGCATCAATGTGGACCGTTGTACTCTATTTAGTGCTCTTAAAAGTCTAACTTGCTAGTTGAGCCTTCGTGCCACGTTTCGTAAGGTAAAGACGCGAATAGACCAAGTACGTCTCAACTTGCACCAAAACGTGAAAAGCTCCTCTATGGAGAGAGTTGAGCACTTCCAAAGCATCAATGTGGACCGTTGTACTCTATTTAGTGCTCTTAAAAGTCTAACTTGCTAGTTGAGCCTTCGTGCCACGTTTCGTAAGGTAAAGATGCGAATAGACCAAGTTATGTCTCAACTTGCCACAAAAACGTGAAAATGCTCCTATTATGGAGAGAGTTGAGCACTTCCAAAGCATCACTGTGGACCGTTGTACTCTATTTAGTGCTCCTTAAAGTCTAACTTGCTAGTTGAGCCTTCGTGCCACGTTTCGTAAGGTAAAGACTGCGAATAGACCAAGTTATGTCTCAAATTGCACAAAACGTGAAAAGCTCCTCTATGGAGAGAGTTGAGCAATTCCAAAGCATCAATGTGGACCGTTGTACTCTATTTAGTGCTCTTAAAAGTCTAACTTGCTAGTTGAGCCTTCGTGCCACGTTTCGTAAGGTAAAGACGCGAATAGACCAAGTTATGTCTCAAATTGCACAAAACGTGAAATGCTCCTCTATGGAGAGAGTTGAGCACTTCCAAAGCATCAATGTGGACCGTTGTACTCTATTTAGTGCTCTTAAAAGTCTAACTTGCTAGTTGAGCCTTCGTGCCACGTTTCGTAAGGTAAAGACGCGAATAGACCAAGTTATGTCTCAACTTGCACAAAAACGTGAAAAGCTCCTCTATGGAGAGAGTTGAGCACTTCCAAAGCATCAATGTGGACCGTTGTACTCTATTTAGTGCTCTTAAAAGTCTAACTTGCTAGTTGAGCCTTCGTGCCACGTTTCGTAAGTAAAGACGCGAATAGACCAAGTTACTGTCTCAACTTGCACCAAAACGTGAAAAAGCTCCTCTATGGAGAGATTTGAGCACTTCCAAAGCATCAATGTGGACCTGTTGTACTCTATTTAGTGCTCTTAAAAGTCTAACTTGCTAGTTGAGCCTTCGTGCCACGTTTCGTAAGGTAAAGACGCGAATAGACCAAGTTACTGTCTCAACTTGCACAAAAACGTGAAAAGCTCCTCTATGGAGAGAGTTGAGCAATTCCAAAGCATCAATTGGACCGTTGTACTCTATTTAGTGCTCTTAAAAGTCTAACTTGCTAGTGAGCCTTCGTGCCCGTTTTCGTAAGGTAAAGACGCGAATAGACCAAGTTATGTCTCAAATTGCACAAAAACGTGAAAAACTCCTCTATGGAGAGAGTTGAGCACTTCCAAAGCATCAATGTGGACCGTTGTACTCTATTTAGCGCTCTTAAGAGTCTAACTTGCTAGTTGAGCCTTCGTGCCACATTTCGTAAGGTAAAGACGCGAATAGACCAAGTTACGTCTCAACTTACACCAAAACGTGAAAAGCTCCTCTGTGGAGAGATTTGAGCACTTCCAAAGCATCAATGTGGACCGTTGTAATCTATTGAGTGCTCTTCAAAGTCTAACTTGCTAGTTGAGCCTTCGTGCCACGTTTCGTAAGGTAACGATCGCGAATAGACCAAGTTATGTTTGAAATTGCACAAAACGGAAATCTACCATTATGGAGAGAGTTGAGCACTTCCAAAGCATCAATGTGGACCGTTGTAATCTATTTGAGTGCTCTTTAAAAGTCTAACTTGCTAGTTAGCCTTCGTGCCACGTTTCTTAAGGTAAAGACGCGAATAGACCAAGTTACATCTCAACTTGCGTAAAAACGTGAAAAGCTCCTCTATGCAGAGAGTTGAGCACTTTCAAAGCATCAATGTGGACCGTTGTACTCTATTTAGTGCTCTTAAAAGTCTAACTTGCTAGTTGAGCCTTAATGCCACGTTTCGTAAGGTAAAGACGCGAATAGACCAAGTTACGTCTCAACTTGCACAAAAATGTGAAAAGCTCCTCTATGGAGAGAGTTGAGCAATTCCAAAGCATGAATGTGGACCGTTGTAATCTATTTAGTGCTCTTAAAAGTCTAACTTGCTAGTTGAGCCTTCGTGCCACGTTTCGTAAGGTAAAGACGCGAATAGACCAAGTTACGTCTCAACTTGCACAAAAACGTGAAAAGCTCCTCTATGGAGAGAGTTGAGCAATTCCAAAGCATCAATGTGGACCGTTGTACTCTATTTAGTGCTCTTAAAAGTCTAACTTGCTAGTTGAGCCTTCGTGCCACGTTTCGTAAGGTAAACTGCGAATAGACCAAGTTACTGTTCTAACTTGCACAAAACGTGAGAAATGCTCCATCTATGGAGGAGAGTTGAGCAATTCCAAAGCATGAATGTGGACCGTTATACTCTATTTAGTGCTCTTAAAAGTCTAACTTGCTAGTTGAGCCTTCGTTCCACGTTTCGTAAGGTAAAGACGCGAATAGACCAAGATATGTCTCAAATTGCAGAAAAACGTGAAAAGCTCCTCTATGGAGAGAGTTGAGCACTTCCAAAGCATCAATGTGGACCGTTGTACTCTATTTAGTGCTCTTAAAAGTCTAACTTGCTAGTTGAGCCTTCGTGCCACGTTTCGTAAGGTAAAGACCGAATAGACCAAGTTACGTCTCAACTTACCAAAAAACGTGAAAAGCTCCTCTATGGAGAGAGTTGAGCACTTCCAAAGCATCAATGTGGACCGTTGTACTCTATTTAGTGCTCTTAAAAGTCTAACTTGCTAGTTGAGCCTTCGTGCCACGTTTCGTAAGGTAAAGACGCGAATAGACCAAGTTATGTCTCAACTTGCACAAAAACGTGAAAAGCTCCTCTATGGAGAGAGTTGAGCACTTCCAAAGCATCAATGTGGACCGTTGTACTCTATTTAGTGCTCTTAAAAGTCTAACTTGCTAGTTGAGCCTTCGTGCCACGTTTCGTAAGGTAAAGACGCGAATAGACCAAGTTACGTCTCAACTTGCACAAAAATGAAAAGCTCCTCTATGGAGAGAGTTGAGCACTTCCAAAGCATCAATGTGGACCGTTGTACTCTATTTAGTGCTCTTAAAAGTCTAACTTGCTAGTTGAGCCTTCGTGCCACGTTTCGTAAGGTAAAGACGAATAGACCAAGTTACGTCTCAACTTGCACAAAAACGTGAAAGCTCCTCTATGGAGAGAGTTGAGCAATTCCAAG
>NW_024056339.1:0-158200 GCF_013401445.1 Tripterygium wilfordii | reverse complement strand
TTACTACGAAACGTGGCACGAAGGCTCAACTAGCAGTTAGACTTTCAAGAGCACTAAATAGAGTACAACGGTCCACAATGATGCTTTGGAATTGCTCAACTCTCTCCATAGAGGAGCTTTTCACGTTTTTGTTGCAATTTGAGACATAACTTGGTCTATTCGCGTCTTTACCTTACGAAAACGGCACGAAGGTCAACTAGCAAGTTAGACTTTAAGAGCACAATAGAGTACAACGGTCCACATGATGCTTTGGAATTGCTCAACTCTCTCATAGAGGAGATTTTCAGGTTTTTGTGCAATTTGAGACATAACTTGGTCTATTCACGTCTTTACCTTATGAAACGTGGCACGAAGGCTCACCTAGCAGTTAACTTTTAAGAGCATAAATAGAGTACAACGGTCCACATTGATGCTTTGGAATTGCTCAACTCTCTCCATAGAGGAGCTTTTCACGTTTTGTGCAATTTGAGACATAACTTGGTCTATTCGCGTCTTTACCTTACAAACGTGGCACGAAGGCTCAACTAGCAAGTTTACTTTTAAGAGCACTAAATAGAGTACAACGGCCCACATTGATGCTTTGGAATTGCTCAACTCTCTCCATAGAGGAGCTTTCACGTTTTTGTGCAATTTCAACATAACTTGGTCTATTCGCATCTTTACCTTACGAAACGTGGCACGAAGGCTCAACTAGCAAGTTAGACTTTCAAGAGCACTAAATAGAGTACAACGGTCCACATGATGCTTTGGAATTGCTCAACTCTCTCCATAGAGGAGCTTTTCACGTTTTTGTGCAATTTGAGACATAACTTGGTCTATTCGCGCTTTACCTACGAAACGTCGCACGAAGGCTCAACTAGCAAGTTAGACTTTTAAGAGCACTAAATAGAGTACAATGGTCCACATGATGCTTTGGAATTGCTCAACTCTCTCCATAGAGGAGCTTTTCACGTTTTTGTGCAATTTGAGACATAACTTGGTCTATTCACGTCTTACCTTACGAAACGTGGCACGAAGGTCACCTAGCAAGTTAGACTTTTAAGAGCACTAAATAGAGTACAACGGTCCACATTGATGCTTTGGAATTGCTCAACTCTCTCCATAGAGGAGCTTTTCACGTTTTTGTGCAATTTGAGACATAACTTGGTCTATTCGCGTCTTTACCTTACAAAACGTGGCACGAAGCTCAACTAGCAAGTTATACTTTAAGAGCACTAAATAGAGTACAACGGTCCACATTGATGCTTTGGAATTGCTCAACTCTCTCACAGAGGAGCTTTTCACGTTTTTGTGCAATTTGAAATAACTTGGTCTATTCGCTCTTTACCTTACGAAACGTGGCACGAAGGCTCAACTAGCAAGTTAGACTTTCAAGAGCACTAAATAGAGTACAACGGTCCACATGATGCTTTGGAATTGCTCAACTCTCTCCATAGAGGAGCTTTTCACGTTTTGTGCAATTTGAACATAACTTGGTCTATTCGCTATTACCTACGAAACGTGGCACGAAGGCTCAACTAGCAAGTTAGATTTTAAGAGCACTCAATAGAGTACAATGGTCCACATAGATGCTTTGGAATTGCTCAACTCTCTCATAGAGGAGCTTTTCACGTTTTTGTGCAATTTGAGACTAACTTGGTCTATTCACGTCTTTACCTTAAAACGTGGCACGAAGGCTCAACTAGCAAGTTAACTTTTAAGAGCACTAAATAGAGTACAACGGTCCACATTGATGCTTTGGAATTGCTCAACTCTCTCCATAGAGGAGCTTTTCACGTTTTTGTGCAATTGAGACATAACTTGGTCTATTCGCGTCTTTACCTTACAAAACGTGGCGAAGCAGCTCAACTAGCAAGTTATACTTTAAGAGCACTAAATAGAGTACAACGGCCCACATTGATGCTTTGGAATTGCTCAACTCTCTCCATAGAGGAGCATTTCACGTTTTTGTGCAATTCAAACTTAACTTGGTCTATTCGCATCTTTACCTTACGAAACGTGGCACGAAGGCTCAACTAGCAAGTAGACTTTCAAGAGCACTAAATAGAGTACAACGGTCCACATGATGCTTGGAATTGCTCAACTCTCTCCATAGAGGAGCTTTTCACTTTTTTGTGCAATTTGACATAACTTGGTCTATTCGCGTCTTTACCTTACGAAACGTGGCACGAAGGTCAACTAGCAAGTTAGACTTTAAGAGCACTAAATAGAGTACAACGGTCCACATGATGCTTTGGAATTGCTCAACTCTCTCCATAGAGGAGCTTTTCACGTTTTTGTGCAATTTGAGACATAACTTGGTCTATTCCGTCTTTACCTGAAACGTGGCACGAAGGCTCAACTAGCAGTTAGACTTTTAAGAGCACTAAATAGAGTACAACGGTCCACATTGATGCTTTGGAATTGCTCAACTCTCTCCATAGAGGAGCTTTTCACGTTTTGTGCAATTGAGACATAACTTGGTCTATTCGCGTCTTTACCTTACAAAACGTGGCACGAAGCTCAACTAGCAAGTTATACTTTTAAGAGCACTAAATAGAGTACAACGGTCCACATTGATGCTTTGGAATTGCTCAACTCTCTCCACAGAGGAGCTTTTCACGTTTTTGTGCAATTTCAAACTTAACTTGGTCTATTCGCATCTTTACCTTACGAAACGTGGCACGAAGGCTCAACTAGCAAGTTAGACTTTTCAAGAGCACTAAATAGAGTACAACGGTCCACATTGATGCTTTGGAATTGCTCAACTCTCTCCATAGAGGAGCTTTTCATTTTTGTGCAATTTGAGACATAACTTGGTCTATTCGCGTCTTTACCTTACGAAACGTGGCACGAAGGTCAACTAGCAAGTTAGACTTTTAAGAGCACTAAATAGAGTACAACGGTCCACATGATGCTTTGGAATTGCTCAACTCTCTCCATAGAGGAGCTTTTCACGTTTTTGTGCAATTTGAGACATAACTTGGTCTATTCGCATCTTTACCTTACGAAACGTGGCACGAAGGCTCAACTAGCAAGTTAGACTTTAAGAGCACTAAATAGAGTACAACGGTCCACATTGATGCTTTGGAATTGCTCAACTCTCTCCATAGAGGAGCTTTTCACGTTTTTGTGCAATTTGAGACATAACTTGGTCTATTCGCGTTTACCTTACGAAACGTGGCACGAAGGCTCAACTAGCAAGTTAGACTTTAAGAGCACTAAATAGAGTACAACGGTCCACATTGATGCTTTGGAATTGCTCAACTCTCTCCATAGAGGAGCTTTTCACGTTTTTGTGCAATTTCAACATAACTTGGTCTATTCGCATCTTTACCTTACGAAACGTGGCACGAAGGCTCAACTAGCAAGTTAGACTTTCAAGAGCACTAAATAGAGTACAACGGTCCACATGATGCTTTGGAATTGCTCAACTCTCTCCATAGAGGAGCTTTTCACGTTTTTGTGCAATTTCAAACATAACTTGGTCTATTCGCGTCTTTACCTTAGAAACGTGGCACGAAGGTCAACTAGCAAGTTAGACTTTAAGAGCACTAAATAGAGTACAACGGTCCACATTGATGCTTTGGAATTGCTCAACTCTCTCCATAGAGGAGCTTTTCACGTTTTTGTGCAATTTGAGACATAACTTGGTCTATTCGCGTCTTTACCTTATGAAACGTGGCACGAAGGCTCAACTAGCAAGTTAGACTTTTAAGAGCACTAAATAGAGTACAACGGTCCACATTGATGCTTTGGAATTGCTCAACTCTCTCCATAGAGGAGCTTTTCACGTTTTTGTGCAATTTGAACATAACTTGGTCTATTCGCGTCTTTACCTTACGAAACGTGGCACGAAGGCTCAACTAGCAAGTTAGACTTTAAGAGCACTAAATAGAGTACAACGGTCCACATTGATGCTTTGGAATTGCTCAACTCTCTCCATAGAGGAGCTTTTCACTTTTTGTGCAATTTCAAACATAACTTGGTCTATTCGCATCTTTACCTTACGAAAACGTGCACGAAGCTAAACTAGCAACTTAGACTTAAGAGACTAAATAGAGTACAACGGTCCACATTGATGCTTTGGAATTGCTCAACTCTCTCCATAGAGGAGCTTTTCATTTTTGTGCAATTTCAAACATAACTTGGTCTATTCGCATCTTTACCTACGAAACGGCACGAAAGCTCAACTAGCAAGTTAGACTTTAAGAGCACTAAATAGAGTACAACGGTCCACATTGATGCTTTGGAATTGCTCAACTCTCTCCATGAGGAGCTTTTCACGTTTTGTGCAATTTCAAACATAACTTGGTCTATTCGCGTCTTTACCTACGAAACGTGGCACGAAGGCTCAACTAGCAAGTTAGACTTTTAAGAGCACTAAATAGAGTACACAACGGTCCTTTTTGCTCTCTCTCACATAGAGGAGCTTTTCACGTTTTTGTGCAATTGAGACATAACTTGGTCTATTCGCGTCTTTACCTTACGAAACGTGGCACGAAGGCTCAACTAGCAAGTTAGACTTTTAAGAGCACTAAATAGAGTACAACGGTCCACATGATGCTTTGGAATTGCTCAACTCTCCATAGAGGAGCTTTTCACTTTTTGTGCAATTTGAGACATAACTTGGTCTATTCCGTCTTTACCACGAAAGTGGCACGAAGGCTCAACTAGCAAGTTAGACTTTTAAGAGCAAAATAGAGTACAACGGTCCACATTGATGCTTTGGAATTGCTCAACTCTCTCCATAGAGGAGCTTTTCACTTTTTTGCAATTTCATAACATAACTTGGTCTATTCGCATCTTTACCTTACGAAACGTGGCACGAAGGCTCAACTAGCAAGTTAGACTTTAAGAGCACTAAATAGAGTACAACGGTCCACATTGATGCTTTGGAATTGCTCAACTCTCTCCATAGAGGAGCTTTTCACGTTTTTGTGCAATTTGAACATAACTTGGTCTATTCGCATCTTTACCTTACGAAACGTGGCACGAAGGCTCAACTAGCAAGTTAGACTTTTAAGAGCACTAAATAGAGTACAACGGTCCACATTGATGCTTTGGAATTGCTCAACTCTCTCCATAGAGGAGCTTTTCACGTTTTTGTGCAATTTGCAAACATAACTTGGTCTATTCGCATCTTTACCTTACGAAACGTGGCACGAAGGCTCAACTAGCAAGTTAGACTTTAAGAGCACTAAATAGAGTACAACGGTCCACATTGATGCTTTGAATTGCTCAACTCTCTCCATAGAGGAGCTTTTCACTTTTTGTGCAATTTCAAACATAACTTGGTCTATTCGCATCTTTACCTTACGAAAACGTGGCACGAAGGCTCAACTAGCAAGTTAGACTTTCAAGAGCACTAAATAGAGTACAACGGTCCACATTGATGCTTTGGAATTGCTCAACTCTCTCCATAGAGGAGCTTTTCATTTTTGTGCAATTTCAAACATAACTTGGTCTATTCGCTTTACCTTACAAAACGTGGCACGAAGGCTCAACTAGTAAGTTAGACTTTAAGAGCACTAAATAGAGTACAACGGTCCACATTGATGCTTTGGAATTGCTCAACTCTCTCCATAGAGGAGCTTTTCACGTTTTTGTGCAATTTCAAACATAACTTGGTCTATTCGCATCTTTACCTTACGAAACGTGGCACGAAGGCTCAACTAGCAAGTTAGACTTTCAAGAGCACTAAATAGAGTACAACGGTCCACATTGATGCTTTGGAATTGCTCAACTCTCTCCATAGAGGAGCTTTTCACGTTTTTGTGCAATTTCAAACATAACTTGGTCTATTCGCATCTTTACCTTACGAAACGTGGCACGAAGGCTCAACTAGCAAGTTAGACTTTCAAGAGCACTAAATAGAGTACAACGGTCCACATTGATGCTTTGGAATTGCTCAACTCTCTCCATAGAGGAGCTTTTCACGTTTTTGTGCAATTTCAAACATAACTTGTCTATTCGCTCTTTACCTTACGAAACGTGGCACAGGCTCAACTAGCAAGTTAGACTTTAAGAGCACTAAATAGAGTACAACGGTCCACATTGATGCTTTGGAATTGCTCAACTCTCTCCATAGAGGAGCTTTTCACGTTTTTGTGCAATTTGAACATAACTTGGTCTATTCGTCTTTACCTTACGAAACGTGGCACGAAGGCTCAACTAGCAAGTTAGACTTTAAGAGCACTAAATAGAGTACAACGTCCACATGATGCTTTGGAATTGCTCAACTCTCTCCATAGAGGAGCTTTTCACGTTTTTGTGCAATTTGAGACATAACTTGGTCTATTCGCGTCTTTACCTTACGAAACGTGGCACGAAGGCTCAACTAGCAAGTTAGACTTTAAGAGCACAATAGAGTACAACGGTCCACATGATGCTTTGGAATTGCTCAACTCTCTCCATAGAGGAGCTTTTCACGTTTTTGTGCAATTTGAGACATAACTTGGTCTATTCGCATCTTTACCTTATACGAAACGTGGCACGAAGGCTCAACTAGCAAGTTAGACTTTTAAGAGCACAAATAGAGTACAACGGTCCACATTGATGCTTTGGAATTGCTCAACTCTCTCCATAGAGGAGCTTTTCACGTTTTTGTGCAATTTCAAACATAACTTGGTCTATTCGTTTACCTTACGAAACGTGCACGAAGGCTCAACTAGCAAGTTAGACTTTAAGAGCACTAAATAGAGTACAACGGTCCACATTGATGCTTTGGAATTGCTCAACTCTCTCCATAGAGGAGCTTTTCACGTTTTTGTGCAATTTCAACATAACTTGGTCTATTCGCTTTACCTTACGAAACGTGCACGAAGGCTCAACTAGCAAGTTAGACTTTAAGAGCACTAAATAGAGTACAACGGTCCACATTGATGCTTTGGAATTGCTCAACTCTCTCCATAGAGGAGCTTTTCACGTTTTTGTGCAATTTCAAACTAACTTGGTCTATTCGTCTTTACCTTACGAAACGTGGCACGAAGGCTCAACTAGCAAGTTAGACTTTCAAGAGCACTAAATAGAGTACAACGGTCCACATTGATGCTTTGGAATTGCTCAACTCTCTCCATAGAGGAGCTTTTCACGTTTTTGTGCAATTTCAAACATAACTTGGTCTATTCGCATCTTTACCTTACGAAACGTGGCACGAAGGCTCAACTAGCAAGTTAGACTTTCAAGAGCACTAAATAGAGTACAACGGTCCACATTGATGCTTTGGAATTGCTCAACTCTCTCCATAGAGGAGCTTTTCACGTTTTTGTGCAATTTCAAACATAACTTGGTCTATTCGCATCTTTACCTTACGAAACGTGGCACGAAGGCTCAACTAGCAAGTTAGACTTTCAAGAGCACTAAATAGAGTACAACGGTCCACATTGATGCTTTGGAATTGCTCAACTCTCTCCATAGAGGAGCTTTTCACGTTTTTGTGCAATTTCAAACATAACTTGGTCTATTCGCATCTTTACCTTACGAAACGTGCACGAAGGCTCAACTAGCAAGTTAGACTTTCAAGAGCACTAAATAGAGTACAACGGTCCACATTGATGCTTTGGAATTGCTCAACTCTCTCCATAGAGGAGCTTTTCACGTTTTTGTGCAATTTCAAACATAACTTGGTCTATTCGCATCTTTACCTTACGAAACGTGCACGAAGGCTCAACTAGCAAGTTAGACTTTCAAGAGCACTAAATAGAGTACAACGGTCCACATTGATGCTTTGGAATTGCTCAACTCTCTCCATAGAGGAGCTTTTCACGTTTTTGTGCAATTTCAAACATAACTTGGTCTATTCGCATCTTTACCTTACGAAACGGGCACGAAGGCTCAACTAGCAAGTTACTTTCAAGAGCACTAAATAGAGTACAACGGTCCACATTGATGCTTTGGAATTGCTCAACTCTCTCCATAGAGGAGCTTTTCACGTTTTTGTGCAATTTCAAACATAACTTGGTCTATTCGCATCTTTACCTTACGAAACGTGCACGAAGGCTCAACTAGCAAGTTAGACTTTAAGAGCACTAAATAGAGTACAACGGTCCACATTGATGCTTTGGAATTGCTCAACTCTCTCCATAGAGGAGCTTTTCACGTTTTTGTGCAATTTCAAACATAACTTGGTCTATTCGCATCTTTACCTTACGAAACGTGGCACGAAGGCTCAACTAGCAAGTTAGACTTTCAAGAGCACTAAATAGAGTACAACGGTCCACATTGATGCTTTGGAATTGCTCAACTCTCTCCATAGAGGAGCTTTTCACGTTTTTGTGCAATTTCAAACATAACTTGGTCTATTCGCATCTTTACCTTACGAAACGTGGCACGAAGGCTCAACTAGCAAGTTAGACTTTCAAGAGCACTAAATAGAGTACAACGGTCCACATTGATGCTTTGGAATTGCTCAACTCTCTCCATAGAGGAGCTTTTCACGTTTTTGTGCAATTTCAAACATAACTTGGTCTATTCGCATCTTTACCTTACGAAACGTGGCACGAAGGCTCAACTAGCAAGTTAGACTTTCAAGAGCACTAAATAGAGTACAACGGTCCACATTGATGCTTTGGAATTGCTCAACTCTCTCCATAGAGGAGCTTTTCACGTTTTTGTGCAATTTCAAAAATAACTTGGTCTATTCGCATCTTTACTTACGAAACGTGGCACGAAGGCTCAACTAGCAAGTTAGATTTCAAGAGCACTAAATAGAGTACAACGGTCCACATTGATGCTTTGGAATTGCTCAACTCTCTCCATAGAGGAGCTTTTCACGTTTTTGTGCAATTTCAAACATAACTTGGTCTATTCGCATCTTTACTTACGAAACGTGCACGAAGGCTCAACTAGCAAGTTAGACTTTCAAGAGCACTAAATAGAGTACAACGGTCCACATTGATGCTTTGGAATTGCTCAACTCTCTCCATAGAGGAGCTTTTCACGTTTTTGTGCAATTTCAAACATAACTTGGTCTATTCGCATCTTTACCTTACGAAACGTGGCACGAAGGCTCAACTAGCAAGTTAGACTTTAAGAGCACTAAATAGAGTACAACGGTCCACATTGATGCTTTGGAATTGCTCAACTCTCTCCATAGAGGAGCTTTTCACGTTTTTGTGCAATTTCAAACATAACTTGGTCTATTCGCATCTTTACCTTACGAAACGCGACGAAGGCTCAACTAGCAAGTTAGACTTTCAAGAGCACTAAATAGAGTACAACGGTCCACATTGATGCTTTGGAATTGCTCAACTCTCTCCATAGAGGAGCTTTTCACGTTTTTGTGCAATTTCAAACATAACTTGGTCTATTCGCATCTTTACCTTACGAAACGGGCACGAAGGCTCAACTAGCAAGTTAGACTTTCAAGAGCACTAAATAGAGTACAACGGTCCACATTGATGCTTTGGAATTGCTCAACTCTCTCCATAGAGGAGCTTTTCACGTTTTTGTGCAATTTCAAACATAACTTGGTCTATTCGCATCTTTACCTTACGAAACGTGCACGAAGGCTCAACTAGCAAGTTAGACTTTCAAGAGCACTAAATAGAGTACAACGGTCCACATTGATGCTTTGGAATTGCTCAACTCTCTCCATAGAGGAGCTTTTCACGTTTTTGTGCAATTTCAAACATAACTTGGTCTATTCGCATCTTTACCTTGCGAAACGTGCACGAAGGCTCAACTAGCAAGTTAGACTTCAAGAGCACTAAATAGAGTACAACGGTCCACATTGATGCTTTGGAATTGCTCAACTCTCTCCATAGAGGAGCTTTTCACGTTTTTGTGCAATTTCAAACATAACTTGGTCTATTCGCATCTTTACCTTACGAAACGTGCACGAAGGCTCAACTAGCAAGTTAGACTTTAAGAGCACTAAATAGAGTACAACGGTCCACATTGATGCTTTGGAATTGCTCAACTCTCTCCATAGAGGAGCTTTTCACGTTTTTGTGCAATTTCAAACATAACTTGGTCTATTCGCATCTTTACCTTACGAAACGTGCACGAAGGCTAAACTAGCAAGTTAGACTTTAAGAGCACTAAATAGAGTACAACGGTCCACATTGATGCTTTGGAATTGCTCAACTCTCTCCATAGAGGAGCTTTTCACGTTTTTGTGCAATTTCAAACATAACTTGGTCTATTCGCATCTTTACCTTACGAAACGTGCACGAAGGCTCAACTAGCAAGTTAGACTTTCAAGAGCACTAAATAGAGTACAACGGTCCACATTGATGCTTTGGAATTGCTCAACTCTCTCCATAGAGGAGCTTTTCACGTTTTTGTGCAATTTCAAACATAACTTGGTCTATTCGCATCTTTACCTTACGAAACGGCACGAAGGCTCAACTAGCAAGTTAGACTTTCAAGAGCACTAAATAGAGTACAACGGTCCACATTGATGCTTTGGAATTGCTCAACTCTCTCCATAGAGGAGCTTTTCACGTTTTTGTGCAATTTCAAACATAACTTGGTCTATTCGCATCTTTACCTTACGAAACGTGCACGAAGGCTCAACTAGCAAGTTAGACTTTCAAGAGCACTAAATAGAGTACAACGGTCCACATTGATGCTTTGGAATTGCTCAACTCTCTCCATAGAGGAGCTTTTCACGTTTTTGTGCAATTTCAAACATAACTTGGTCTATTCGCATCTTTACCTTACGAAACGTGCACGAAGGCTCAACTAGCAAGTTAGACTTTCAAGAGCACTAAATAGAGTACAACGGTCCACATTGATGCTTTGGAATTGCTCAACTCTCTCCATAGAGGAGCTTTTCACGTTTTTGTGCAATTTCAAACATAACTTGGTCTATTCGCATCTTTACCTTACGAAACGTGGCACGAAGGCTAAACTAGCAAGTTAGACTTCAAGAGCACTAAATAGAGTACAACGGTCCACATTGATGCTTTGGAATTGCTCAACTCTCTCCATAGAGGAGCTTTTCACGTTTTTGTGCAATTTCAAACATAACTTGGTCTATTCGCATCTTTACCTTACGAAACGTGGCACGAAGGCTCAACTAAGTTAGACTTTCTAAGAGCACTAAATAGAGTACAACGGTCCACATTGATGCTTTGGAATTGCTCAACTCTCTCCATAGAGGAGCTTTTCACGTTTTTGTGCAATTTCAAACATAACTTGGTCTATTCGCATCTTTTACCTTGCGAAACGATGCACGAAGGCTAAACTAGTAAGTTAGACTTCTAAGACACTAAATAGAGTACAACGGTCCACATTGATGCTTTGGAATTGCTCAACTCTCTCCATAGAGGAGCTTTTCACGTTTTTGTGCAATTTAACATAACTTGGTCTATTCGCTCTTTACCTTACGAAACGTGGCACGAAGGCTCAACTAGCAAGTTAGACTTTAAGAGCACTAAATAGAGTACAACGGTCCACATTGATGCTTTGGAATTGCTCAACTCTCTCCATAGAGGAGCTTTTCACGTTTTTGTGCAATTTCAAACATAACTTGGTCTATCTTTACCTTACGAAACGTGGCACGAAGGCTCAACTAGCAAGTTAGACTTTAAGAGCACTAAATAGAGTACAACGGTCCACATTGATGCTTTGGAATTGCTCAACTCTCTCCATAGAGGAGCTTTTCACGTTTTGTGCAATTTCAAACATAACTTGGTCTATTCGCATTTACCTTACGAAACGTGGCACGAAGGCTCAACTAGCAAGTTAGACTTAAGAGCACTAAATAGAGTACAACGGTCCACATTGATGCTTTGGAATTGCTCAACTCTCTCCATAGAGGAGCTTTTCACGTTTTTGTGCAATTTCAAACATAACTTGGTCTATTCGCATCTTTACCTTACAAAACGTGGCACGAAGGCTCAACAAGCAAGTTAGACTTTAAGAGCACTAAATAGAGTACAACGGTCCACATTGATGCTTTGGAATTGCTCAACTCTCTCCATAGAGGAGCTTTTCACGTTTTTGTGCAATTTCAAACATAACTTGGTCTATTCGCATCTTTACCTTACGAAACGTGGCACGAAGGCTCAACTAGCAAGTTAGACTTTCAAGAGCACTAAATAGAGTACAACGGTCCACATTGATGCTTTGGAATTGCTCAACTCTCTCCATAGAGGAGCTTTTCACGTTTTTGTGCAATTTCAAACATAACTTGGTCTATTCGCATCTTTACCTTACGAAACGTGGCACGAAGGCTCAACTAGCAAGTTAGACTTTCAAGAGCACTAAATAGAGTACAACGGTCCACATTGATGCTTTGGAATTGCTCAACTCTCTCCATAGAGGAGCTTTTCACGTTTTTGTGCAATTTCAAACATAACTTGGTCTATTCGCATCTTTACCTTACGAAACGTGGCACGAAGGCTCAACTAGCAAGTTAGACTTTCAAGAGCACTAAATAGAGTACAACGGTCCACATTGATGCTTTGGAATTGCTCAACTCTCTCCATAGAGGAGCTTTTCACGTTTTTGTGCAATTTCAACATAACTTGGTCTATTCGCATCTTTACCTTACGAAACGTGGCACGAAGGCTCAACTAGCAAGTTAGACTTTCAAGAGCACTAAATAGAGTACAACGGTCCACATTGATGCTTTGGAATTGCTCAACTCTCTCCATAGAGGAGCTTTTCACGTTTTTGTGCAATTTCAAACATAACTTGGTCTATTCGCATCTTTACCTTACGAAACGTGCACGAAGGCTCAACTAGCAAGTTAGACTTTAAGAGCACTAAATAGAGTACAACGGTCCACATTGATGCTTTGGAATTGCTCAACTCTCTCCATAGAGGAGCTTTTCACGTTTTTGTGCAATTTCAAACATAACTTGGTCTATTCGCATCTTTACCTTACGAAACGTGCACGAAGGCTCAACTAGCAAGTTAGACTTCTAAGAGCACTAAATAGAGTACAACGGTCCACATTGATGCTTTGGAATTGCTCAACTCTCTCCATAGAGGAGCTTTTCACGTTTTTGTGCAATTTCAAACATAACTTGGTCTATTCGCATCTTTACCTTACGAAACGTGGCACGAAGGCTCAACTAGCAAGTTAGACTTTCAAGAGCACTAAATAGAGTACAACGGTCCACATTGATGCTTTGGAATTGCTCAACTCTCTCCATAGAGGAGCTTTTCACGTTTTTGTGCAATTTCAAACATAACTTGGTCTATTCGCATCTTTACCTTACGAAACGTGGCACGAAGGCTCAACTAGCAAGTTAGACTTTCAAGAGCACTAAATAGAGTACAACGGTCCACATTGATGCTTTGGAATTGCTCAACTCTCTCCATAGAGGAGCTTTTCACGTTTTTGTGCAATTTCAAACATAACTTGGTCTATTCGCATCTTTACCTTACGAAACGTGCACGAAGGCTCAACTAGCAAGTTAGACTTTAAGAGCACTAAATAGAGTACAACGGTCCACATTGATGCTTTGGAATTGCTCAACTCTCTCCATAGAGGAGCTTTTCACGTTTTTGTGCAATTTCAAACATAACTTGGTCTATTCGCATCTTTACCTTACGAAACGTGCACGAAGGCTCAACTAGCAAGTTAGACTTCAAGAGCACTAAATAGAGTACAACGGTCCACATTGATGCTTTGGAATTGCTCAACTCTCTCCATAGAGGAGCTTTTCACGTTTTTGTGCAATTTACATAACTTGGTCTATTCGCATCTTTACCTTACGAAACGTGGCACGAAGGCTCAACTAGCAAGTTAGACTTTCTAAGAGCACTAAATAGAGTACAACGGTCCACATTGATGCTTTGGAATTGCTCAACTCTCTCCATAGAGGAGCTTTTCACGTTTTTGTGCAATTTCAAACATAACTTGGTCTATTCGCATCTTTACCTTACGAAACGTGGCACGAAGGCTCAACTAGCAAGTTAGACTTTCAAGAGCACTAAATAGAGTACAACGGTCCACATTGATGCTTTGGAATTGCTCAACTCTCTCCATAGAGGAGCTTTTCACGTTTTTGTGCAATTTCAAACATAACTTGGTCTATTCGCATCTTTACCTTACGAAACGTGGCACGAAGGCTCAACTAGCAAGTTAGACTTTAAGAGCACTAAATAGAGTACAACGGTCCACATTGATGCTTTGGAATTGCTCAACTCTCTCCATAGAGGAGCTTTTCACGTTTTTGTGCAATTTCAAACATAACTTGGTCTATTCGCATCTTTACCTTACGAAACGTGGCACGAAGGCTCAACTAGCAAGTTAGACTTTAAGAGCACTAAATAGAGTACAACGGTCCACATTGATGCTTTGGAATTGCTCAACTCTCTCCATAGAGGAGCTTTTCACGTTTTTGTGCAATTTCAAACATAACTTGGTCTATTCGCATCTTTACCTTACGAAACGTGGCACGAAGGCTCAACTAGCAAGTTAGACTTTCAAGAGCACTAAATAGAGTACAACGGTCCACATTGATGCTTTGGAATTGCTCAACTCTCTCCATAGAGGAGCTTTTCACGTTTTTGTGCAATTTCAAACATAACTTGGTCTATTCGCATCTTTACCTTACGAAACGTGGCACGAAGGCTCAACTAGCAAGTTAGACTTTCAAGAGCACTAAATAGAGTACAACGGTCCACATTGATGCTTTGGAATTGCTCAACTCTCTCCATAGAGGAGCTTTTCACGTTTTTGTGCAATTTCAAACATAACTTGGTCTATTCGCATCTTTACCTTACGAAACGTGGCACGAAGGCTCAACTAGCAAGTTAGACTTTCAAGAGCACTAAATAGAGTACAACGGTCCACATTGATGCTTTGGAATTGCTCAACTCTCTCCATAGAGGAGCTTTTCACGTTTTTGTGCAATTTCAAACATAACTTGGTCTATTCGCATCTTTACCTTACGAAACGTGCACGAAGGCTAACTAGCAAGTTAGACTTTCAAGAGCACTAAATAGAGTACAACGGTCCACATTGATGCTTTGGAATTGCTCAACTCTCTCCATAGAGGAGCTTTTCACGTTTTTGTGCAATTTCAAACATAACTTGGTCTATTCGCATCTTTACCTTACGAAACGTGCACGAAGGCTCAACTAGCAAGTTAGACTTTCAAGAGCACTAAATAGAGTACAACGGTCCACATTGATGCTTTGGAATTGCTCAACTCTCTCCATAGAGGAGCTTTTCACGTTTTTGTGCAATTTCAAACATAACTTGGTCTATTCGCATCTTTACCTTACGAAACGTGGCACGAAGGCTCAACTAGCAAGTTAGACTTTAAGAGCACTAAATAGAGTACAACGGTCCACATTGATGCTTTGGAATTGCTCAACTCTCTCCATAGAGGAGCTTTTCACGTTTTTGTGCAATTTGAACATAACTTGGTCTATTCGCTTTACCTTACGAAACGTGGCACGAAGGCTCAACTAGCAAGTTAGACTTTAAGAGCACTAAATAGAGTACAACGGTCCACATTGATGCTTTGGAATTGCTCAACTCTCTCCATAGAGGAGCTTTTCACGTTTTTGTGCAATTTCAAACATAACTTGGTCTATTCGCATCTTTACCTTACGAAACGTGGCACGAAGGCTCAACTAACAAGTTAGACTTTCAAGAGCACTAAATAGAGTACAACGGCCACATTGATGCTTTGGAATTGCTCAACTCTCTCCATAGAGGAGCTTTTCACGTTTTTTTGTGCAATTTCAAACATAACTTGGTCTATTCGCATCTTTACCTTACGAAACGTGGCACGAAGGCTCAACTAGCAAGGTAGACTTTCAAGAGCACTAAATAGAGTACAACGGTCCACATTGATGCTTTGGAATTGCTCAACTCTCTCCATAGAGGAGCTTTTCACGTTTTTGTGCAATTTCAAAACATAACTTGGTCTATTCGCATCTTTACCTTACGAACGTGGCACGACGGCTCAACTAGCAAGTTAGACTTTCAAGGAGCACTAAATAGAGTACAACAGGTCCACATTGATGCTTTGGAATTGCTCAACTCTCTCCATAGAGGAGCTTTTCACGTTTTGTGCAATTTCAAACATAACTTGGTCTATTCGCATCTTTTACTTGCAAACGATGCCGAAGGCTAAAATATGTAAGTTAGACTTCTAAGAACACTAAATATGAGTACAACGGTCCACATTGAGTGCTTTGGAATTCCTCAACTCTCTCCATAGAGGGAGCTTTCACGTTTTGTTCAATTTCAAACATAACTTGGTCTATTCGCATCTTTACCTTACGAAACGTCCGCACGAAGGCTCACTAGCAAGTTAGACTTTCAAGAGCACTAAATAGAGTACAACGGTCCCACATTGATGCTTTGGAATTGCTCAACTCTCTCCATAGAGGGAGCTTTTCACGTTTTGTGCAATTTCAAACATAACTTTGGTCTATTCGCATCTTTACCTTACGAAACGTGGCACGAAGGCTCAACTAGCAAGTTAGACTTTCAAGAGCACCTAAATAGAGTACAACGTTCCACATTGATGCTTTGGAATTGCTCAACTCTCTCCATAGAGAGCTTTTCACGTTTTTGTGCAATGTTAAACATAACTTGGTCTATTCCCATCTTTTACCTTACGAAACGATGCACGAAGGCTAAACTAGTAAGTTAGACTTCTAAGAACACTAAATAGAGTACAACGGTCCACATTGATGCTTTGGAATTCCTCAACTCTCTCCATAGAGGAGCTTTTCCACGTTTTTGTTCAATTTCAAACATAACTTGGTCTATTCGCATCTTTACCTTACGAAACGTGGCACGAAGGCTCAACTAGCAAGTTAGACTTTCAGGAGCACTAAATAGAGTACAACGGTCCACATTGATGCTTTGGAATTGCTCAACTCTCTCCATAGAGGAGCTTTTCACGTTTTTGTTCAATTTCAACATAACTTGGTCTATTCGCATCTTTACCTTACGAAACGTCCACGAAGGCTCAACTAGCAAGTTAGACTTTCAAGAGCACTAAATAGAGTACAACGGTCCACACTGATGCTTTGGAATTGCTCAACTCTCTCCATAGAGGAGCTTTTCACGTTTTTGTGCATTTTCAAACATAACTTGGTCTATTCGCATCTTTACCTTACGAAACGTGGCAACGAAGGCTCAACTAGCAAGTTAGACTTTCAAGAGCACTAAATAGAGTACAACGGTCCACATTGATGCTTTGGAATTGCTCAACTCTCTCCATAGAGGAGCTTTTCACGTTTTTGTGCAATTTCAAACATAACTTGGTCTATTCGCATCTTTTACTTGCGAAACGATGCACGAAGGCTAAACTAGTAAGTTAGACTTCTAAGAACACTAATAGAGTACAACGGTCCACATTGATGCTTTGGAATTCCTCAACTCTCTCCATAGAGGAGCTTTTCACGTTTTTGTGCAATTTCAAACATAACTTGGTCTATTCGCATCTTTACCTTACGAAACGTGGCACGAAGGCTCAACTAGCAAGTTAGACTTTCAAGAGCACTAAATAGAGTACAACGGTCCCACATTGATGCTTTGGAATTGCTCAACTCTCTCCATAGAGGAGCTTTTCACGTTTTTGTGCAATTTCAAACATAACTTGGTCTATTCGCATCTTTTACTTGCGAAACGATGCACGAAGGCTTAACTAGTAAGTTAGACTTCTAAGAACACTAAATAGAGTACAACGGTCCAACATTGATGCTTTGGAATTGCTCAACTCTCTCCATAGAGGAGCCTTTCACGTTTTTGTGCAATTTGAGACATAACTTGGTCTATTCGTGCCTTTACCTTACGAAACGTGGCACGAAGGCTCAACTAGCAAGTTAGACTTTTAAGAGCACTCAATAGAGTACAACAGTCCACATTGATGCTTTGGAATTGCTCAACTCTCTCCATAGAGGAGCTTTTCACGTTTTTGTACAATTTGAGACATAACTTGGTCTATTCGCGTCTTTACCTTACGAAAGGTGGCACGAAGGCTCAACTAGCAAGTTACACTTTTAAGAGCACTAAATAGAGTACAACGGTCCACATTGATGCTTTGGAATTGCTCAACTCTCTCCATAGAGGAGCTTTTCACGTTTTTGTGCAATTTCAAACATAACTTGGTCTATTCGCATCTTTTACTTACGAAATGTGGCACGCAGGCTCAACTAGCAAGTTATACTTTTAAGAGCACTAAATAGAGTACAACGGTCCACATTGATGCTTTGGAATTGCTCAACTCACTCCATAGAGGAGCTTTTCACGTTTTTGTGCAATTTGAGACATAACTTGATCTATTCGCGTCTTTACCTTACAAAACGTGGCACGCAGGCTCAACTAGCAAGTTATACTTTTAAGAGCACTAATAGAGTACAATGGCCCACATTGATGCTTTGGAATTGCTCAACTCTCTCCACAGAGGAGCATTTCACGTTTTTGTGCAATTTCAAACTTAACTTGGTCTATTCGCATCTTTACCTGACGAAACGTGGCACGAAGGCTCAACTAGCAAGTTAGACTTTCAAGAGCACTAAATAGAGTACAACGGTCCACATTGATGCTTTGGAATTGCTCAACTCTCTCCATAGAGGAGCTTTTCACATTTTTCTGCAATTTCAAACATAACTTGGTCTATTCGCATATTTACCTTACGAAAAGTGGCACGAAGGCTCAACTAGCAAGTTAGACTATTAAGAGCACAAAATAGAGTACAACGGTCCACATTGATGCTTTGGAATTGCTCAACTCTCTCCATAGAGGAGCCTTTCACGTTTTTGTGCAATTTGAGACATAACTTGGTCTATTCGTGCCTTTACCTTACGAAACGTGGCACGAAGGCTCAACTAGCAAGTTAGACTTTTAAGAGCACTCAATAGAGTACAACAGTCCACATTGATGCTTTGGAATTGCTCAACTCTCTCCATAGAGGAGCTTTTCACGTTTTTGTACAATTTGAGACATAACTTGGTCTATTCGCGTCTTTACCTTACGAAAGGTGGCACGAAGGCTCAACTAGCAAGTTACACTTTTAAGAGCACTAAATAGAGTACAACGGTCCACATTGATGCTTTGGAATTGCTCAACTCTCTCCATAGAGGAGCTTTTCACGTTTTTGTGCAATTTCAAACATAACTTGGTCTATTCGCATCTTTTACTTACGAAATGTGGCACGCAGGCTCAACTAGCAAGTTATACTTTTAAGAGCACTAAATAGAGTACAACGGTCCACATTGATGCTTTGGAATTGCTCAACTCACTCCATAGAGGAGCTTTTCACGTTTTTGTGCAATTTGAGACATAACTTGATCTATTCGCGTCTTTACCTTACAAAACGTGGCACGCAGGCTCAACTAGCAAGTTATACTTTTAAGAGCACTAAATAGAGTACAATGGCCCACATTGATGCTTTGGAATTGCTCAACTCTCTCCACAGAGGAGCATTTCACGTTTTTGTGCAATTTCAAACTTAACTTGGTCTATTCGCATCTTTACCTGACGAAACGTGGCACGAAGGCTCAACTAGCAAGTTAGACTTTCAAGAGCACTAAATAGAGTACAACGGTCCACATTGATGCTTTGGAATTGCTCAACTCTCTCCATAGAGGAGCTTTTCACATTTTTCTGCAATTTCAAACATAACTTGGTCTATTCGCATATTTACCTTACGAAAAGTGGCACGAAGGCTCAACTAGCAAGTTAGACTATTAAGAGCACAAAATAGAGTACAACGGTCCACATTGATGCTTTGGAATTGCTCAACTCTCTCCATAGAGGAGCTTTTCACGTTTTTGTGCAATTTGAGACATAACTTGGTCTATTCGCGTCTTTACCTTACAAAACGTGGCACGCAGGCTCAACTAGCAAGTTATACTTTTAAGCGCACTAAATAGAGTACAACGGCCCACATTGATGCTTTGGAATTGCTCAACTCTCTCCACAGAGGAGCATTTCACGTTTTTGTGCAATTTCAAACTTAACTTGGTCTATTCGCATCTTTACCTTACGAAACGTGGCACGAAGGCTCAACTAGCAAGTCAGACTTTCAAGAGCACTAAATAGAGTACAACGGTCCACATAGATGCTTTGGAATTGCTCAACTCTCTCCATAGAGGAGCTTTTCACGTTTTTGTGCAATTTCAAACATAACTTGGTCTATTCGCATCTTTACCTTACGAAACGTGGCACGAAGGCTCAACTAGCAAGTTAGACTTTCGAGAGCACTAAATAGAGTACAACGGTCCACATTGATGCTTTGGAATTGCTCAACTCTCTCCATAGATGAGCTTTTCACGTTTTTGTGCAATTTGAGACATAACTTGATCTATTCGCGTCTTTACCTTACAAAACGTGGCACGCAGGCTCAACTAGCAAGTTATACTTTTAAGCGCACTAAATAGAGTACAACGGCCCACATTGATGCTTTGGAATTGCTCAACTCTCTCCATAGAGGAGCATTTCACGTTTTTGTGCAATTTCAAACTTAACTTGGTCTATTCGCATCTTTACCTTACGAAACGTGGCACGAAGGCTCAACTAGCAAGTCAGACTTTCAAGAGCACTAAATAGAGTACAATGTTCCACTTAGATGCTTTGGAATTGCTCAACTCTCTCCATAGAGGAGCTTTTCACGTTTTTGTGCAATTTCAAACATAACTTGGTCTATTCGCATCTTTACCTTACGAAACGTGGCACGAAGGCTCAACTAGCAAGTTAGACTTTCGAAGAGCACTAAATAGAGTACAACGGTCCACATTGATGCTTTGGAATTGCTCAACTCTCTCCATAGAGGAGCTTTTCACGTTTTTGTGCAATTTGAGACATAATTTGATCTATTCGCGTCTTTACCTTACAAAACATGGCACGCAGGCTCAACTAGCAAGTTATACTTTTAAGAGCACTAAATAGAGTACAACGGCCCATATTGATGCTTTGGAATTGCTCAACTCTCTCCACAGAGGAGCATTTCACGTTTTTGTGCAATTTCAAACTTAACTTGGTCTATTCGCATCTTTACCTTACGAAACGTGGCACGAAGGCTCAACTAGCAAGTTAGACTTTCAAGAGCACTAAATAGAGTACAACGGTCCACAATGATGCTTTGGAATTGCTCAACTCTCTCTATAGAGGAGCTTTTCACGTTTTTGTGCAATTTGAGACATAACTTGGTCTATTCGCGTCTTTACCTCATGAAACGTCGCACGAAGGGTCAACTAGCAAGTTAGACTTTTAAGAGCACTCAATAGAGTACAAACGGTCCACATCGATGCTTTGGAATTGCTCAACTCTCTCCATAGAGGAGCTTTTCACGTTTTTGTGCAATTTGAGACATAACTTGGTCTATTCACGTGTTTACCTTATGAAAGTTGGCAATAAAGCTCACCTAGCAAGTTACACTTTTAAGAGCACAACATAGAGTACAACGGTCCACATTGATGCTTTGGAATTGCTCAACTTTCTCCATAGAGGAGCTTTTCACTTTTTCTACAATTTCAAAGATAACTTGGTCTATTCGCATATTTACCTTACGAAACGTGACACGAAGGCTCAACTAGCAAGTTAGACTATTAATAGCACTAAATAGAGTACAACGGTCCACATTGATGCTTTGGAATTGCTCAACTCTCTCCATAGAGGAGCTTTTCACATTTTTGTGCAATTTGAGACATAACTTGATCTATTCGCGTCTTTACCTTACAAAACGTGGCACGCAGGCTCAACTAGCAAGTTATACTTTTAAGAGCACTAAATAGAGTACAACGGCCCACATTGATGCTTTGGAATTGCTCAACTCTCTCCACAGAGGAGCATTTCACGTTTTTGTGCAATTTCAAACTTAACTTGGTCTATTCGCATCTTTACCTTACGAAACGTGGCACAAAGGCTCAACTAGAAAGTTAGACTTTCAAGAGCACTAAATAGAGTACAACGGTCCACATTGATGCTTTGGAATTGCTCAACTCTCTCCATAGAGGAGCTTTTCACGTTTTTGTGTAATTTCAAACATAACTTGGTCTATTCGCATCTTTACCTTACGAAACGTGGCACGAAGGCTCAACTAGCAAGTTAGACTTTCAAGAGCACTAAATAGAGTACAACGGTCCACATTGATGCTTTGGAATTGCTCAACTCTTTCCATAGAGGAGCTTTTCACGTTTTTGTGCAATTTCAAACAGAACTTGGTCTATTCGCATCTTTTACTTGCGAAACGATGCACGAAGGCTAAACTAGTAAGTTAGACTTCTAAGAACACTAAATAGAGTACCACGGTCCACATTGATGCTTTGGAATTCCTCAACTCTCTCCATAGAGGAGCTTTTCATGTTTTTGTTCAATTTGAAACATAACTTGGTCTATTCGCATCTTTACCTTACGAAACGTCGCACGAAGGCTCAACTAGCAAGTTAGACTTTCAAGAGCACTAAATAGAGTACAACCGTCCACATTGATGCTTTGGAATTGCTCAACTCTCTCCATAGAGGAGCTTTTCACGTTTTTGTGCAATTTCAAACATAACTTGGTCTATTCGCATCTTTTACCTGCGAAACGATGCACGAAGGCTAAACTAGTAAGTTAGACTTCTAAGAACACTAAATAGAGTACAACGGTCCACATTGATGCTTTGGAATTGCTCAACTCTCTCCATAGAGGAGCCTTTCACGTTTTTGTGCAATTTGAGACATAACTTGGTCTATTCGTGCCTTTACCTTACGAAACGTGGCACGAAGGCTCAACTAGCAAGTTAGACTTTTAAGAGCACTCAATAGAGTACAACGGTCCACATTAATGCTTTGGAATTGCTCAACTCTCTCCATAGAGGAGCTTTTCACGTTTTTGTGCAATTTGAGACATAACTTGGTCTATTCGCGTCTTTACCTTGCGAAATGTGGCACGAAGGCTCAACTAGCAAGTTACACATTTAAGAGCACTAAATAGAGTACAACGGTCCGCATTGATGCTTTGGAATTGCTCAACTCTCTCCATAGAGGAGCTTTTCACGTTTTTGTGCAATTTGAGACATAACTTGGTCTATTCACATCTTTACCTCACGAAACGTCGCACGAAGGGTCAACTAGCAAGTTAGACTTTTAAGAGCACTCAATAGAGTACAATGGTCCACATCGATGCTTTGGAATTGCTCAACTCTCTCCATAGAGGCGCTTTTCACGATTTTGTGCAATTTGAGACAAAACTTGGACTATTCACATCTTTACCTTATGAAAGTTGGCACGAAAGCTCACCTAGCAAGTTACACTTTAAGAGCACAAAATAGAGTACAACGGTCCACATAGATGCTTTGGAATTGCTTAACTTTCTCCATAGAGGAGCTTTTCACTTTTTCTGCAATTTCAAACATAACTTGGTCTATTCGCATATTTACCTTACGAAACGTGGCACGAAGGCTCAACTAGCAAGTTAGACTATTAAGAGCGCAAAATAGAGTACAACGGTCCACATTGATGCTTTGGAATTGCTCAACTCTCTCCATAGAGGAGCTTTTCACGTTTTTGTGCAATTTGAGACATAACTTGATCTATTCGCGTCTTTACCTTACAAAACGTGGCACGCAGGCTGAACTAGCAAGTTATACTTTTAAGAGCACTAAATAGAGTACAACGGCCCACATTGATGCTTTGGAATTGCTCAACTCTCTCCACAGAGGAGCATTTCACGTTTTTGTGCAATTTCAAACTTAACTTGGTCTATTCGCATCTTTACCTTACGAAACGTGGCACGAAGGCTCAACTAGCAAGTTAGACTTTCAAGAGCACTAAATAGAGTACAACGGTCCACATTGATGCTTTGGAATTGCTCAACTCTCTCCATAGACGAGCTTTTCACCTTTTTCTGCAATTTCAAACATAACTTGGTCTATTCGCATATTTACCGTACGAAAAGTGGCACGAAGGCTCAACTAGGAAGTTAGACTATTAAGAGCACAAAATAGAGTACAACGGTCCACATTGATGCTTTGGAATTGCTCAACTCTCTCCATAGAGGAGCTTTTCACGTTTTTGTGCAATTTGAGACATAACTTGGTCTATTCGCGTCTTTACCTTACAAAACGTGGCACGCAGGCTCAACTAGCAAGTTATACTTTTAAGAGCACCAAATAGAGTACAACGGCCCACATTGATGCTTTGGAATTGCTCAACTCTCTCCACAGAGGAGCATTTCACGTTTTTGTGCAATTTCGAACTTAACTTGGTCTATTCGCATCTTTACCTTACGAAACGTGGCACGAAGGCTCAACTAGCAAGTTAGACTTTCAAGAGCACTAAATAGAGTACAACGGTCCACATTGATGCTTTGGAATTGCTCAACTCTCTCCATAGAGGAGCTTTTCACGTTTTTGTGCAATTTCAAACATAACTTGGTCTATTCGCATCTTTACCTTACGAAACGTGGCACGAAGGCTCAACTAGCAAGTTAGACTTTCAAGAGCACTAAATAGAGTACAACGGTCCACATTAATGCTTTGGAATTGCTCAACTCTCTCCATAGAGGAGCTTCTCACGTTTTTGTGCAATTTGAGACATAACTTGATCTATTCGCGTCTTTACCTTACAAAACGTGACACGTAGGCTCAACTAGCAAGTTATACTTTTAAGAGCACTAAATAGAGTACAACGGCCCACATTGATGCTTTGGAATTGCTCAACTCTCTCCATAGAGGAGCTTTTCACGTTTTTGTGCAATTTGAGACATAACTTGGTCTATTCGCGTCTTTACCTCACGAAACGTCGTACGAAGGGTCAACTAGCAAGTTAAACTTTTAAGAGCACTCAATAGAGTACAATGGTCCACATCGATGCTTTGGAATTGCTCAACTCTCTCCATAGAGGAGCTTTTCACGTTTTTGTACAATTTGAGACATAACTTGGTCTATTCGCGTCTTTACCTCACGAAACGTCGTACGAAGGGTCAACTAGCAAGTTAAACTTTTAAGAGCACTCAATAGAGTACAATGGTCCACATCGATGCTTTGGAATTGCTCAACTCTCTCCATAGAGGCGCTTTTCACGATTTTGTGCAATTTGAGACAAAACTTGGACTATTCACATCTTTACCTTATGAAAGTTGGCACGAAAGCTCACCTAGCAAGTTACACTTTTAAGAGCACAAAATAGAGTACAACGGTCCACATAGATGCTTTGGAATTGCTCAACTTTCTCCATAGAGGAGCTTTTCACTTTTTCTGCAATTTCAAACATAACTTGGTCTATTCGCATATTTACCTTACGAAACGTGGCACGAAGGCTCAACTAGCAAGTTAGACTATTAAGAGCGCAAAATAGAGTACAACGGTCCACATTGATGCTTTGGAATTGCTCAACTCTCTCCATAGAGGAGCTTTTCACGTTTTTGTGCAATTTGAGACATAACTTGATCTATTCGCGTCTTTACCTTACAAAACGTGGCACGCAGGCTGAACTAGCAAGTTATACTTTTAAGAGCACTAAATAGAGTACAACGGCCCACATTGATGCTTTGGAATTGCTCAACTCTCTCCACAGAGGAGCATTTCACGTTTTTGTGCAATTTCAAACTTAACTTGGTCTATTCGCATCTTTACCTTACGAAACGTGGCACGAAGGCTCAACTAGCAAGTTAGACTTTCAAGAGCACTAAAAAGAGTACAACGGTCCACATTGATGCTTTGGAATTGCTCAACTCTCTCCATAGACGAGCTTTTCACCTTTTTCTGCAATTTCAAACATAACTTGGTCTATTCGCATATTTACCGTACGAAAAGTGGCACGAAGGCTCAACTAGGAAGTTAGACTATTAAGAGCACAAAATAGAGTACAACGGTCCACATTGATGCTTTGGAATTGCTCAACTCTCTCCATAGAGGAGCTTTTCACGTTTTTGTGCAATTTGAGACATAACTTGGTCTATTCGCGTCTTTACCTTACAAAACGTGGCACGCAGGCTCAACTAGCAAGTTATACTTTTAAGAGCACCAAATAGAGTACAACGGCCCACATTGATGCTTTGGAATTGCTCAACTCTCTCCACAGAGGAGCATTTCACGTTTTTGTGCAATTTCGAACTTAACTTGGTCTATTCGCATCTTTACCTTACGAAACGTGGCACGAAGGCTCAACTAGCAAGTTAGACTTTCAAGAGCACTAAATAGAGTACAACGGTCCACATTGATGCTTTGGAATTGCTCAACTCTCTCCATAGAGGAGCTTTTCACGTTTTTGTGCAATTTCAAACATAACTTGGTCTATTCGCATCTTTACCTTACGAAACGTGGCACGAAGGCTCAACTAGCAAGTTAGACTTTCAAGAGCACTAAATAGAGTACAACGGTCCACATTAATGCTTTGGAATTGCTCAACTCTCTCCATAGAGGAGCTTCTCACGTTTTTGTGCAATTTGAGACATAACTTGATCTATTCGCGTCTTTACCTTACAAAACGTGACACGTAGGCTCAACTAGCAAGTTATACTTTTAAGAGCACTAAATAGAGTACAACGGCCCACATTGATGCTTTGGAATTGCTCAACTCTCTCCATAGAGGAGCTTTTCACGTTTTTGTGCAATTTGAGACATAACTTGGTCTATTCGCGTCTTTACCTCACGAAACGTCGTACGAAGGGTCAACTAGCAAGTTAAACTTTTAAGAGCACTCAATAGAGTACAATGGTCCACATCGATGCTTTGGAATTACTCAACTCTCTCCATAGAGGAGCTTTTCACGTTTTTGTACAATTTGAGACATAACTTGGTCTATTCGCGTCTTTACCTCACGAAACGTCGTACGAAGGGTCAACTAGCAAGTTAAACTTTTAAGAGCACTCAATAGAGTACAATGGTCCACATCGATGCTTTGGAATTGCTCAACTCTCTCCATAGAGGCGCTTTTCACGATTTTGTGCAATTTGAGACAAAACTTGGACTATTCACATCTTTACCTTATGAAAGTTGGCACGAAAGCTCACCTAGCAAGTTACACTTTTAAGAGCACAAAATAGAGTACAACGGTCCACATAGATGCTTTGGAATTGCTCAACTTTCTCCATAGAGGAGCTTTTCACTTTTTCTGCAATTTCAAACATAACTTGGTCTATTCGCATATTTACCTTACGAAACGTGGCACGAAGGCTCAACTAGCAAGTTAGACTATTAAGAGCGCAAAATAGAGTACAACGGTCCACATTGATGCTTTGGAATTGCTCAACTCTCTCCATAGAGGAGCTTTTCACGTTTTTGTGCAATTTGAGACATAACTTGATCTATTCGCGTCTTTACCTTACAAAACGTGGCACGCAGGCTGAACTAGCAAGTTATACTTTTAAGAGCACTAAATAGAGTACAACGGCCCACATTGATGCTTTGGAATTGCTCAACTCTCTCCACAGAGGAGCATTTCACGTTTTTGTGCAATTTCAAACTTAACTTGGTCTATTCGCATCTTTACCTTACGAAACGTGGCACGAAGGCTCAACTAGCAAGTTAGACTTTCAAGAGCACTAAATAGAGTACAACGGTCCACATTGATGCTTTGGAATTGCTCAACTCTCTCCATAGACGAGCTTTTCACCTTTTTCTGCAATTTCAAACATAACTTGGTCTATTCGCATATTTACCGTACAAAAAGTGGCACGAAGGCTCAACTAGGAAGTTAGACTATTAAGAGCACAAAATAGAGTACAACGGTCCACATTGATGCTTTGGAATTGCTCAACTCTCTCCATAGAGGAGCTTTTCACGTTTTTGTGCAATTTGAGACATAACTTGGTCTATTCGCGTCTTTACCTTACAAAACGTGGCACGCAGGCTCAACTAGCAAGTTATACTTTTAAGAGCACCAAATAGAGTACAACGGCCCACATTGATGCTTTGGAATTGCTCAACTCTCTCCACAGAGGAGCATTTCACGTTTTTGTGCAATTTCGAACTTAACTTGGTCTATTCGCATCTTTACCTTACGAAACGTGGCACGAAGGCTCAACTAGCAAGTTAGACTTTCAAGAGCACTAAATAGAGTACAACGGTCCACATTGATGCTTTGGAATTGCTCAACTCTCTCCATAGAGGAGCTTTTCACGTTTTTGTGCAATTTCAAACATAACTTGGTCTATTCGCATCTTTACCTTACGAAACGTGGCACGAAGGCTCAACTAGCAAGTTAGACTTTCAAGAGCACTAAATAGAGTACAACGGTCCACATTAATGCTTTGGAATTGCTCAACTCTCTCCATAGAGGAGCTTCTCACGTTTTTGTGCAATTTGAGACATAACTTGATCTATTCGCGTCTTTACCTTACAAAACGTGACACGTAGGCTCAACTAGCAAGTTATACTTTTAAGAGCACTAAATAGAGTACAACGGCCCACATTGATGCTTTGGAATTGCTCAACTCTCTCCATAGAGGAGCTTTTCACGTTTTTGTGCAATTTGAGACATAACTTGGTCTATTCGCGTCTTTACCTCACGAAACGTCGTACGAAGGGTCAACTAGCAAGTTAAACTTTTAAGAGCACTCAATAGAGTACAATGGTCCACATCGATGCTTTGGAATTGCTCAACTCTCTCCATAGAGGAGCTTTTCACGTTTTTGTGTAATTTGAGACATAACTTGGTCTATTCACGTCTTTACCTTATGAAAGTTGGCACGAAAGATCACCTAGCAAGTTACACTTTTAAGAGCACAACATAGAGTACAACGGTCCACATTGATGCTTTGGAATTGCTCAACTTTCTCCATAGAGGAGCTTTTCACTTTTTCTGCAATTCTAAACATAACTTGGTCTATTCGCAGATTTACCTTACGAAACGTGACACGAAGGCTCAACTAGCAAGTTAGACTATTAATTGCACTAAATAGAGTACAACGGTCCACATTGACGCTTTGGAATTGCTCAACTCTCTCCATAGAGGAGCTTTTCACGTTTTTGTGCAATTTGAGACATAACTTGATCTATTCGCGTCTTTACCTTACAAAACGTGGCACGCAGGCTCAACTAGCAAGTTATACTTTTAAGAGCACTAAATAGAGTACAACGGCCCACATTGATGCTTTGGAATTGCTCAATTCTCTCCACAGAGGAGCATTTCACGTTTTTGTGTAATTTCAAACTTAACTTGGTCTATTCGCATCTTTACCTTACGAAACGTGGCACGAAGGCTCAACTAGCAAGTTAGACTTTCAAGAGCACTAAATAGAGTACAACGGTCCACATTGATGCTTTGGAATTGCTCAACTCTCTCCATAGAGGAGCTTTTCACATTTTTCTGCAATTTCAAACATAACTTGGTCTATTCGCATATTTACCTTACGAAAAGTGGCACGAAGGCTCAACTAGCAAGTTAGACTATTAAGAGCACAAAATAGAGTACAACGGTCCACATTGATGCTTTGGAATTCCTCAACTCTCTCCATAGAAGAGCTTTTCACGTTTTTGTTCAATTTCAAACATAACTTGGTCTATTCGCATCTTTACCTTACGAAACGTCGCACGAGGGCTCAACTAGTGTAGTACCCGGTTTTCGTCCGGCCAAAAAATAATAAATACAAAAATAAAGTAAAATAAACATAAAATAATAAATGAAAGAAAAAGAAATAAAAAAATAATAAAGGAAAGTGGAGGCATGGGGGCCTCCACTAAAGACTCACTAAGGAAATGGCGGAACAAAGAAATAAAACAATAATAAAAAATAAATAAAGAAAAGTGGAGGCATGGAGGCCTCCACTAAGGACTCCACCAAAGAAGTGATGGAACCAAAAGATTTCATTTATTGATTGGACAATGGCACTCATGATTGGTTGGTTCTGACAAGGCAAAGCAGTAGTGGAAGCACTTCCACTGGCGGTGCCTTTCCCTCTCTTATTCTACACCCGTTTCTCCCCTTAAAAAGGGAACAATACAGCAGCTACAAGGGGGCTCACGAAGAATATGATGAGAAGGCAACTCTCTCTGTCTTTCGTTTGAGATCTCTTAAGCAAGGTCAATTCAAAAGTCTTCTTACACAGGTAGCTAGGTACCATGTTGTTCAGTTGTGCTTCTTCAAGAAAGCTCTAAAGTCTCTTGAAATTGCCGAGCCACATGTGAAATCAGTCACTGAACAGCAACATATTGATTACCACTTCAGTAAACTTAACGGTGATGATGGTGATGATGGTGGTGAATACCTTGCTGCTCAAAGTTATGCAAAGAACATGGGCCCCTACGGGGAACTTGTCGGGGCCTTAGGCATTGTCTGCAAGTCAACTGATGTGGAAGACAACATTAAAGGAGAGGAAAAGGAGGATTGGGGAAAGAGAGGGCAAAACCAGAGGAGAACAAAGGAAAGTCAAGGGGATCCGAAAGACAAAAGAAGAAGAGTGCTTCGTTCTCTTCAGTTCTATTTCTCTGCAAGGGTATTAATCCACACACATCTATATCATTCTTTATTTCTATTTCTCTGGCTCCATTTCTTTGGTGTTACCTCTATATTCTTTTCGGGTCCATCTTTTCGGTTCTATTTCTCTGAAGCATATCTAGTTTTTATGTCCCTGGCTGGGAGATCAGTTTGCTCTTGTGTTAATATTTGGTTTTGATATCTTTGTTTGCTCACTATGTGGATATCTATTTTTTTTACATATGGATATGATATCTAGCTTTGATACTTAGTCTTGATGAAATTATACCGAAATGTTGATGACTATGAACTGATTTCGTGGAAGAGAAACTGTCCAGGAGCTATGTCCGGTTAAAAATGTGGATTTCATTTTGTTTGGTCCAGATCTGATTTGAAAATATGTTTATAGGTGACATAAATTTTTTGTATATATATATATATATGTGAATCTCATAATGTGGTTTGAATTTAATTTGGATCTTGATTACATTGGAGCATCTAAGTTTGCCCCCCTTCCTCTTGTTGAATTTTGCTACGTGGATTGGGCTTGGCTCCATCGGGATCGGGCTTGGATATTATTTGGACGAGTTGATGGAGGCTTGAGCAATTTCAAGATTTTGTTTGGTTTATTGCAATTTGTGTATATTTGGCCCCCCCATATTGTGTAATTTATCTTATTCATGTCAACTTGTATAATTTTGACATTTATTATTTGGATTATTTGTACAAGTGTGGATTATGAATATATAGGCTTGAAATTGAATATAGGTCATTTCAATTAAAGAAATCATAAGTTGATTTCCTTTATTTGAATTATGGACCTTATTTGATTTCATTTATGAATTTGCCATAAGTTGGCAATAATAGGTTAAATTGATAGATGACACTTTCCAAATAATCATTTATACCATAAGTTGGTATTTAAAATTAAACCTACCAAAGTTGGTAGGTCATTTTATCATTTATGCCATAAGTTGGTATTTAAAATTAAACCTATCAAAAGTTGGTAGGGCATTTTATTAAATATACCATAAGTTGGTATCTAAAATTAAACCTACCAAAAGTTGGTAGGGCATTTTATTAAATATACCATAAGTTGGTATTTAAAATTAAACCTACCAAAAGTTGGTAGGACATTTTATTAAACAAACCATAAGTTGGTATCTAAAATTAAACCTACCAAAAGTTGGTAGGACATTTTATCATTAACACCATAAGTTGGTGTTTAAAATTAAACCTACCAAAAGTTGATAGGACATTTTATCATTAACACCATAAGTTGGTGTTTAAAATTAAATCTACCAAAAGTTGGTAGCGTGTCTCCAAATAAAAACTATCATAAGTTTTAGTAATATTACAATTTTTTTTAATGCTATCATAAGTTGATAGTATTCTTACAAATCTTTTCCCAAAACTATCATAAGTTGATAGTATTCTTACAAATCTTTTCCCAAAACTATCATAAGTTGATAGTGTTATTTCAAACCTATTTCCAAATAAAAACCATCATAAATTGATAGTAATATTCCAAGCTTTTTTTTCAAACACTATCATAAGTTGATAAGTGTGTTGAAAGTAATAATTCAAACTTTAACAATTATATCTTGCAAAAAGCAAGTATCCATAAGATAGCCATGAAATTAATTAGGGTAACCGTTTTCAAACGGGAGTTGTGGGGTGCCTAACACCTTCCCCACACTCAATCGATCCCCGTACCCTTTTCTCTGGTTCGCAGGTCTTTACGGTGTCCAATTGCACCTTAAATCAATTGGTGGCGACTCTAAACATTTTTCTATCCTCAAACGCCGGTCCGCGTCGTGACCCCGGTTGCGACAACTGGCGACTCTGCTGGGGAACACCAGGTTTTTTAAACCTAAGAGGGTCAAGCCCATATGATTAAACTGATTGGCTACGGTTACTTCTTTTTGTATGATTAATTGTTTGTTTCCTTTATATGGCAGATATGTTGATTTATTTTGTTGTGGTAAAGTATTTGTCATCTCATACATTTACACTCACCGTAGCCTACCAGCTGGGCTCTACCTTTAGTATTAGAGAGGGTTGACCACTATTCTCGTGAGATTCCGTCTCCGCATGGGTAGTGGAAGATATCCTCACCGGATCGACTTCCCTTAAAAGTTAAGGGAGGAGCTTTTGTCCCAATAGTTGGGATTTTAAAAGCAACATGATCTGGGGCCTCGCGGAATAGTTAGATAAACTTACCCAAGCACTTTATAAAACCCTAGATCCATGTCCGAAACCTCCAGAAATTTAGGTTACCCCATATAATGGCATTTTTATTTTTGTGTGATTTATTCATTTACCGTTGACGTTTTGTTTTACACATTTTTAATTGTAATTTCCATTACTGGTTTCTTCTCTCATGCATTCACGTAGGTATAGTCATTGCATTTTGTCAAACTAAATAAGTTCATAGTCATGCATGAAAAAAAAAAACAAAAAAAAGAAGAAGAAAAAACACCAATTCACTCATGTCTTTGCCATCCTTATAGTACAATATTACAGTTGTGAATTGCTAAAACAATGAAAATGAACAACAAAAAAAATATAATGGGGCAGTTTTTGAGGAAATTGACTCTTAATTTTCTTGTTGATCGAGTTGGAATAGATCATTTTATATATGATTATGAGGAGGTTCATGTTTTGGCTATCGATGACAACCTTGTTGATAGAATGGTCATTGAAAGGTTGCTCAAGATTACTTCCTGTAAAGTGATGGCGGTGGATAGTGGAATAAGAGTACTTCAGTTTCTGGGATTAGACGAGGAGAATAATTGTTCTGTTGGGTTTGATAGTTTGAAGGTGGATCTGATTATCACCTACTACTGTATACGAGTTGCTGAAGAAAATCAAGGGATCGTCTGCCTTGAGAGAGATTCCAGTGGTAATCATGTCATCTGAGAACGTAGTGACTCGATCCACAGATACTTAGGAGAAGGAGCAGAGGATTTTATTGTAAAGCCAGTGAAGTTGTCAGTTGTGAAGCGCTTGAAGGGTTACATGACCAGAGACGGAAACCAAGAGCGATGCATCAACAACAAGAGAAAGCTTCCGGAGACTTGTGATCTATGTTCATCATCACCGTCACCGTCATCCTCCACTCTTAGCTCTCCGCCCCCCATCGCTGTCAGTTTCTCCTTCACTACCACCATCACCATTAGAGTCATGTTCTCCACCACCGTTAGAATCTCTTATCAAACAGCTTAGAAGGTCCTGCTGGGATTAAATCCTGATCGTCTGTTATGTACCCTGCCTCACTGTGCAAATATTCATAATTTCTTGGGGAGTGTGAAAGTTTTTTATTATTATTATTATTCTGTTTTATTTTTATTTAAGTTGAAAAAAAAAGAGAAAAAAAAAAAAAAAAAAAAAAAAAAAAAAAAAGAGAAAGAAAAAGTTTGTCCTCAAACGGGAAATGAACAGTTGAGTGTGACAGTTTTGTTTTTTATTATTATCTAGTTGAAAAAAAAAGAAGGAAGAAAAGAGTTGTCCTCAAGCGGGAAAATAACAGTGGATGGTGACAGTCAAGTAAGTACTGATATGACAGGCACCGCAAATGTCTTCGTATATGCAGATCCATTTCCGTCTTCATCTCCATCTCAATTGCAAAAATCAAGAGCTATGCCGAGACACTCGCGCACCATCGCCTCAAGATTACAGTCCAGGCTTGCGTTGTTCAACAAAGCTGAAATTATTCCTGAGTGTAGAATCGACGAAACGGTACAGCGAGAAGCACTCAACAAATGGGCGATGCACTACTTGAGGGAGCATTCCTTGCTGTTTCTAGTAGACCCAGATCCAGAAAATGACTTATTGGTGTATCCTCAGATCGTTCGCTCCTTCTATCACACTCTCATCGAGCTACCACGAAGTGAGCGGACTAGGAATCAACTGGTTTATCAGGTCATTCTAGATGGTATAAAAGTTCAATTCACGACAGCAGATCTGTGTTGCTGCTTGGGATATCCACCAGTAGATGATAAGCCCACTGGATCTCGACAACGATCTGTGCGTCAAAGCAGAAAATTGTTGATGATATGTGTGGAGGAAAAAAGAATAGGCACAGCAACGCTACACGCCGTGCTTACTTGCCTTCAAAGATATGGTTGCTGGATGATGCTGTCAGGAAAAATCTGTGCCCTATTAGCCATGAGCAAGAACGACGAGGAAAATTCTTGTCAGTCTTATACTCTATGTATAAAGGGCAGTGGTTTGATATTGGGAAGATCTATCTGGCCATTATCTTCAAAGCCAAGGATTTTGTCGAGAAGAAGCCAACAGAGGTGGGAAAGTTATTTTTCCCACGGCTTATCACAAGGTTGCTTTTGTTCAAAAGCATTCGACCTCCTCGGCCTCGAGCCTCTTTGGGACATCAAGTCACCATGCTGGAAAGAAGGACATGGCGTCAGAGCATCAGCCATTTGAAAACAACTTATGCTGGAAAGAAGCAGACCCAAGAAGGTCACTCAGTATCACCACCTAGTGATTCCTCATCAGCAGTTGCAGCATCTCCACAATCAGATCGCATGCGTGCAGCGATAGCCCGGCTAGAGATGGGGCTACAAGCACAAGAAGAGGGACAGCAAAGGCTGGAGCACATGTTGGCCGCAGTCATGGATATGGTACGGAAGTCCAAACACTAGAAATTTTGGGGAGTTATGCTTTAAACTCAGTAACTGGACCAATTTGGAATTGCCAGATTCTGTCAGCAGCCTTCAAGAGTAAAATCCATCTGCACTACCATCTGTGGTCCAGCTCACGGCCATTGATTGGGTTTTAATAATGAGCATGTCTTTACTTTATCTTTTGATGAATTCACATAGTAAGGCCTTTGCATGTTCTCATGTTTCTGATGATTCTGATATGCTTATCATACACGAAAATCGTTGCTCATAATTCTCACATCTATTCATTTCATTTCATCCATCACCTCCAAAATTCCAAATCTTGCAAATTCCATTTTGACAGGATTGAAATTGATGATAATGAAAAGATGAACCGAATGAACCAGATTTTGCGGCACCCATTAACAATGTCGAGTTTGACTTGAACATTGAGGATGAATCTGAGATATAGTCAGAAATGTTGAAACAAGTTTAATCAAAAAGAAAAGATAATTCAAATGGATGAGGTTGTTAATTTGGGGTTGGAAATTTGAATTGGTGCAAACTTGGAAGATTAGAGATGAAATAAAGAAGCAATTTGATGCGGGATGTCTTGCTGTAGTAAAATACCCCGAATGATATGGAAATATTGCACCAGTACTGAAGAAGGATGATTGTAATCAGATCACGATGGCACTAGAAGATAAAGAGGAAATTACTTTCATCACTTTATGTGATACCTTTTGCTATGAAGTCATGCCATTTGGTCTAAAAATGCAGGAGATACTTTTCAGCAAACCAAGGTCATTCTGTTTCATGATATGATGCATAAAGAGATTGAAGTGCATGGGGATAACATAATTGCCAAGCCAAGTGAGGATGAAGATCACATGATTAACTTGGAAAAGTTTGTTCAAGAGGTTGAGAAGACGCTAGTTGAAGTTGAACCCCTCAAAATGCACATTCGGGACAATTTCAAGGAAGTTGTTAAGTTTTATTGGTAGAAAAATAAATAAATAAAAAAAATATTCCCGCTAGAATGAAAACCCTCAAGGGCGCTCTAGGCAAAAATAGGGGCAAAAAAAAAAAAAAAAAAAAAAGAAGAATTCCGCTAAAGTGAAAAAAACCCTTATGGGCATTTTAGTTTGGGTTGCAAGATGGTTGGATCACGAATCTGTTGAATTGATGAGTATTGCCTGAGTTCGCTGTTAACTTGTCTCACATTGACATAGGTGGGAGTGCAAAATTAATTTCGTAATTGAAGGGTTGGAGATCAGTTAATTGGACATGCACCCAAAGCTGTGGTAGATTTTGGGGTGCTCTTGATACCATCAGATATTTTACCTTGCTAAGGTGTTAGTCTGTTACATAGAAGAAGAAGTTTGTTGGCAGAAATGGAAGGTTCAGAGATAGCCTCATACAAGTCAGATTTGATTATTGTTAATTGGGTGCACACCAAAATTGGGGCAATTTTGGTACAATCTTTGAATTATCACATATTTCATCTTGAAGAAGTTCGGTTTGTCCTTCTTGCCTTTGACCTCCCTAATTTCTTGTACATATTTCATTCTAAAATATTTTATTACCACCCATCCTTTTCAATAAAAATTGTGAGGAAATTCATTTCTTCAATTTTGTGGTTTGTAGTCTCCTTTTACATATCTCAATTCAATTCTCATTTGATACTCCAAGAAACAAATTGTGAGGAAATTCATTTCTTCAATTTTGTTGCTTGTTGTCTCCTTTTCCACATCCCAATTCAATTCTCATTTCATACTCCAAAAATTTATCATTTGCTTTCAATAATTGACAAGCATGGCTGTACTTTTGAATTTATCACTGACAAAGTTTTGACAGGAAATATAATGAGTGCATCAGGACAATACTTTTGATAGGAAGTTGATGGATTTTGGCATCCTAAGCTGGAAAGGATCTGAGTGAAAAGCCTGAAGCTGAAGCAGGTGTTAGCAGGAAAGAGAAGCTCACATTCCTAAGCCGTGCAAAAAAAAAATATATTAAATTGAATAAAGAAATTCAGATGAATGGGTAGCTTTGAACTCAGATGCGTACGAACATGCAAATTTCAGGGAAAATCAATTGATTATGGGAATGCACATTGGAAAAGGAAAAGAGATAGCTCAAGAGCTGGGATCCAGAATGGAAAAAGGCCTTCACTAATCAGATTAGAGAAGATACATTGAAAGCTCAGTGAGTCAGAAGGTCAACCCTAACAGAGAAACAAATTTGGTTTAGCAATTCGTAATTGTGCGCTTGTTGGAGGATGGCAAAGCCTTGAGAAAACATGCATTCATTCATTCATGAGACATTCATAATTGAGCAAAATAGGTCAGTGCATGCATCATCGCTGCATAAATAAAAATTTTCCAGGCAAGCCGGGAATGACTATAATGATCCCAAGCATCTTTTTCTCAAAAAAAAAAATCAAAAAATCAAAAAAATCAAAAAATCTTTTCCAGCCAATTCGGGAATGGCTACAATGATCCCGAGCACCTTTTTCTCAAAAAATCAAAAAAATCTTTTCCAGCCAAGTTGGGAATGACTACAATGATCCCGAGCACCTTTTTCACAATAAAAAAAAATCAAAAATAAAAAATTTTCAGCCAAGCCGGGAATGGCTACAGTGATCCCGAGCACCTTTTCACCAAAAAAAAAGTCAAAGATTAAAAAAAACAACATTGGCCAAGCCGGGAATGGCCTTGTGATCCCGTGCCCCTTTATTCTCTTGCACAAATATTTGGCCAAGCCGGGAATGGCCTTGTGATCCCGTGCCCCTTTATTTTCCTGCACCAATATTTGGCCAAGCTGGGAATGGCCTTGTGATCCCGTGCCCCTTTATTCTCTTGCACAAATATTTGGCCAAGCCGGGAATGGCCTTGTGATCCCGTGCCCCTTTATTTTCCTGCACCAATATTTGGCCAAGCCGGGAATGGCCTTGTGATCCCGTGCCCCTTTATTTTCTTGCACAAATATTTGGCCAAGCCGGGAATGGCCTTGTGATCCCGTGCCCCTTTATTTTCCTGCACCAATATTTGGCCAAGCCGGGAATGGCCTTGTGACATTTGGCCAAGCCGGGAATGGCCTTGTGATCCCATGCATTTCAATTCTCGTACGAAACTCGGTTGACTACGCCTTTGTTTGCCTTTTATTTCATAAAAGACATACAAAGGGGGGCAGCTGTAGTACCCGGTTTTCGTCCGGCCAAAAAATAATAAATACAAAAATAAAATAAAATAAACATAAAATAATAAATGAAAGAAAAAGAAATAAAAAAATAATAAAGGAAAGTGGAGGCATGGGGGCCTCCACTAAAGACTCACTAAGAAAATGGCGGAACAAAGAAATAAAACAATAATAAAAAATAAATAAAGAAAAGTGGAGGCATGGAGGCCTCCACTAAGGACTCCACCAAAGAAGTGATGGAACCAAAAGATTTCATTTATTGATTGGACAATGGCACTCATGATTGGTTGGTTCTGACAAGGCAAAGCAGTAGTGGAAGCACTTCCACTGGCGGTGCCTTTCCCTCTCTTATTCTACACCCGTTTCTCCCCTTAAAAAGGGAACAATACAGCAGCTACAAGGGGGCTCACGAAGAATATGATGAGAAGGCAACTCTCTCTGTCTTTCGTTTGAGATCTCTTAAGCAAGGTCAATTCAAAAGTCTTCTTACACAGGTAGCTAGGTACCATGTTGTTCAGTTGTGCTTCTTCAAGAAAGCTCTAAAGTCTCTTGAAATTGCCGAGCCACATGTGAAATCAGTCACTGAACAGCAACATATTGATTACCACTTCAGTAAACTTAACGGTGATGATGGTGGTGAATACCTTGCTGCTCAAAGTTATGCAAAGAACATGGGCCCCTACGGGGAACTTGTCGGGGCCTTAGGCATTGTCTGCAAGTCAACTGATGTGGAAGACAACATTAAAGGAGAGGAAAAGGAGGATTGGGGAAAGAGAGGGCAAAACCAGAGGAGAACAAAGGAAAGTCAAGGGGATCCGAAAGACAAAAGAAGAAGAGTGCTTCGTTCTCTTCAGTTCTATTTCTCTGCAAGGGTATTAATCCACACACATCTATATCATTCTTTATTTCTATTTCTCTGGCTCCATTTCTTTGGTGTTACCTCTATATTCTTTTCGGGTCCATCTTTTCGGTTCTATTTCTCTGAAGCATATCTAGTTTTTATGTCCCTGGCTGGGAGATCAGTTTGCTCTTGTATTAATATTTGGTTTTGATATCTTTGTTTGCTCACTATGTGGATATCTATTTTTTTTACATATGGATATGATATCTAGCTTTGATACTTAGTCTTGATGAAATTATACCGAAATGTTGATGACTATGAACTGATTTCGTGGAAGAGAAACTATCCAGGAGCTATGTCCGGTTAAAAATGTGGATTTCATTTTGTTTGGTCCAGATCTGATTTGAAAATATGTTTATAGGTGACATAAATTTTTTGTATATATATATATATATGTGAATCTCATAATGTGGTTTGAATTTAATTTGGATCTTGATTACATTGGAGCATCTAAGTTTGCCCCCCTTCCTCTTGTTGAATTTTGCTACGTGGATTGGGCTTGGCTCCATCGGGATCGGGCTTGGATATTTTTTGGACGAGTTGATGGAGGCTTGAGCAATTTCAAGATTTTGTTTGGTTTATTGCAATTTGTGTATATTTGGCCCCCCCATATTGTGTAATTTATCTTATTCATGTCAACTTGTATAATTTTGACATTTATTATTTGGATTATTTGTACAAGTGTGGATTATGAATATATAGGCTTGAAATTGAATATAGGTCATTTCAATTAAAGAAATCATAAGTTGATTTCCTTTATTTGAATTATGGACCTTATTTGATTTCATTTATGAATTTGCCATAAGTTGGCAATAATAGGTTAAATTGATAGATGACACTTTCCAAATAATCATTTATACCATAAGTTGGTATTTAAAATTAAACCTACCAAAGTTGGTAGGTCATTTTATCATTTATGCCATAAGTTGGTATTTAAAATTAAACCTATCAAAAGTTGGTAGGGCATTTTATTAAATATACCATAAGTTGGTATCTAAAATTAAACCTAACAAAAGTTGGTAGGGCATTTTATTAAATATACCATAAGTTGGTATTTAAAATTAAACCTACCAAAAGTTGGTAGGACATTTTACTAAACAAACCATAAGTTGGTATCTAAAATTAAACCTACCAAAAGTTGGTAGGACATTTTATCATTAACACCATAAGTTGGTGTTTAAAATTAAACCTACCAAAAGTTGATAGGACATTTTATCATTAACACCATAAGTTGGTGTTTAAAATTAAATCTACCAAAAGTTGGTAGTGTGTCTCCAAATAAAAACTATCATAAGTTTTAGTAATATTACAATTTTTTTTAATGCTATCATAAGTTGATAGTATTCTTACAAATCTTTTCCCAAAACTATCATAAGTTGATAGTGTTATTTCAAACCTATTTCCAAATAAAAACCATCATAAATTGATAGTAATATTCCAAGCTTTTTTTTCGAACACTATCATAAGTTGATAAGTGTGTTGAAAGTAATAATTCAAACTTTAACAATTATATCTTGCAAAAAGCAAGTATCCATAAGATAGCCATGAAATTAATTAGGGTAACCGTTTTCAAACGGGAGTTGTGGGGTGCCTAACACCTTCCCCACACTCAATCGATCCCCGTACCCTTTTCTCTGGTTCGCAGGTCTTTACGGTGTCCAATTGCACCTTAAATCAATTGGTGGCGACTCTAAACATTTTTCTATCCTCAAACGCCGGTCCGCGTCGTGACCCCGGTTGCGACAACTAGCAAGTTAGACTTTCAAGAGCACTAAATAGAGTACAACCGTCCACATTGATGCTTTGGAATTGCTCAACTCTCTCCATAGAGGAGCTTTTCACGTTTTTGTGCAATTTCAAACATAACTTGGTCTATTCGCATCTTTTACCTGCGAAACGATGCACGAAGGCTAAACTAGTAAGTTAGACTTCTAAGAACACTAAATAGAGTACAACGGTCCACATTGATGCTTGGGAATTGCTCAACTCTCTCCATAGAGGAGCCTTTCACGTTTTTGTGCAATTTGAGACATAACTTGGTCTATTCGTGCCTTTACCTTACGAAACGTGGCACGAAGGCTCAACTAGCAAGTTAGACTTTTAAGAGCACTCAATAGAGTACAACGGTCCACATTGATGCTTTGGAATTGCTCAACTCTCTCCATAGAGGAGCTTTTCACGTTTTTGTGCAATTTGAGACATAACTTGGTCTATTCGCGTCTTTACCTTACGAAAGGTGGCACGAAGGCTCAACTAGCAAGTTACACTTTTAAGAGCACTAAATAGAGTACAACGGTCCACATTGATGCTTTGGAACTGCTCAACTCTCTCCATAGAGGAGCTTTTCACGTTTTTGTGCAATTTGAGACATAACATGGTCTATTCGCGTCTTTACCTTACGAAACGTCGCACGAAGGGTCAACTAGCAAGTTAGACTTTTAAGAGCACTCAATAGAGTACAATGGTCCACATCGATGCTTTGGAATTGCTCAACTCTCTCCATAGAGGAGCTTTTCACGTTTTTGTGCAATTTGAGACATAACTTGGTCTATTCACATCTTTACCTTATGAAAGTTGGCACGAAAGCACACCTAGCAAGTTACACTTTTAAGAGCACAAAATAGAGTACAACGGTCCACATTGATGCTTTGGAATTCCTCAACTTTCTCCATAGAGGAGCTTTTCACTTTTTCTGTAATTTCAAACATAACTTGGTCTATTCGCATATTTACCTTACGAAACATGGCACGAAGGCTCAACTAGCAAGTTAGACTATTAAGAGCACAAAATAGAGTACAACGGTCCACATTGATGCTTTGGAAGTGCTCAACTCTCTCCATAGAGGAGCTCTTCACGTTTTTGTGCAATTTCAAACATAACTTGGTCTATTCGCATCTTTACCTTACGAAACGTGGCACGAAGGCTCAACTGGCAAGTTAGACTTTCCAGAGCACTAAATAGAGTACAACGGTCCACATTGATGCTTTAGAATTGCTCAACTCTCTCCATAGAGGAGCTTTTCACGTTTTTGTGCAATTTCAAACATAACTTGGTCTATTCGCATCTTTTACCTGTGAAACGATGCACGAAGGCTCAACTAGCAAGTTAGACTTTCAAGAGCACTAAATAGAGTACAACCGTCCACATTGATGCTTTGGAATTGCTCAACTCTCTCCATAGAGGAGCTTTTCACGTTTTTGTGCAATTTGAGACATAACTTGGTCTATTCGCGTCTTTGCCTTACGAAACGTGGCACGAAGGCTCAACTAGCAAGTTAGACTTTTAAGAGCACTCAATAGAGTACAATGGTCCACAATGATGCTTTGGAATTGCTCAACTCTCTCCATAGAGGAGCTTTTCACGTTTTTGTGCAATTTAAGACATAACTTGGTCTATTCGCGTCTTTACCTTACGAAACGTGGCACGAAGGCTTAACTAGCAAGTTACACTTTTAATAGCACTAAATAGAGCACAACGGTCCACATTGATGCTTTGGAATTGCTCAACTCTCTCCATAGAGGAGCTTTTCACGTTTTTGTGCAATTTGAGACATAACTTGGTCTATTCGCGTCTTTACCTTACAAAACGTGGCACGTAGGCTCAACTAGCAAGTTATAGTTTTAAGAGCACTAAATAGAGTACAACAGCCCACATTGATGCTTTGGAATTGCTCAACTCTCTCCACAGAGAAGCATTTCACGTTTTTGTGCAATTTCAAACTTAACTTGGTCTATTCCCATCTTTTACCTACGAAACGTTGCACGAAGGCTAAACTAGAAACTTACACTTTGAAGAACAGTAAATAGAGTACAACGGTCCACATTGATGCTTTGGAATTGCTCAACTCTCTCCATAGAGGAGCTTTTCACGTTTTTCTGCAATTTCAAACATAACTTGGTCTATTCGCATATTTACCTTACGAAACGTGGCACGAAGGCTCAACTAGCAAGTTAGACTATTAAGAGCACTAAATAGAGTACAACAGTCCTCGTTGATGTTTCGGAATTGCTCAACTCTCTCCATAGAGGAGCTTTTCACGTTTTTGTGCAATTTGAGACATAACTTGGTCTATTCGCGTCTTTACCTTCTGAAACGTGGCACGAAGGCTCACCTAGCAAGTTACACTTTTAAGAGCACAAAATAGAGTACAACGGTCCACATTGATGCTTTGGAATTGCTCAACTCTCTCCATAGAGGAGTTTTTCACGTTTTTGTGCAATTTGAGACATAACTTGGTCTATTCGCGTCTTTACCTTACAAAACGTGGCACGCAGGCTCAACTAGCAAGTTATACTTTTAAGAGCACCAAAAAGAGTACAACGGCTCACATGGATGCTTTGGAATTGCTCAACTCTCTACACAGAGGAGCATTTCACGTTTGTGTGCAATTTCAAACTTAACTTGGTCTATTCCCATCTTTTACCTACACAACGTTGCACGAAGGCTAAACTAGCAACTTAGACTTCGAAGAACAGTAAATAGAGTACAATGGTCCACATTGATGCTTTGGAATTGCTCAACTCTCTCCGTAGAGGAGCTTTTCACGTTTTTATACAATTTGAGACATAACTTGTTCTATTCGCGTCTTTACCTTACAAAACGTGGCACGCAGGCTCAACTAGCAAGTTATAGTTTTAAGAGCACTAAATAGAGTACAACGGCCCACACTGATGCTTTGGAATTGCTCAACTCTCTCCATAGAGGAGCATTTCACGTTTTTGTGCAATTTCAAACTTAACTTGGTCTATTCCAATCTTTTACCTACGAAACATTGCACGAAGGCTAAACTAGCAACTTAGACTTCGAAGAACAGTAAATAGAGTACAACGGTCCACATTGATGCTTTGGAATTGCTCAACTCTCTCCATAAAGGAGCTCTTCACGTTTTTGTGCAATTTCAAACATAACTTGGTCTATTCCCATCTTTTACCTGCGAAACGATGCACGAAGGCTAAACTAGCAAGTTAGACTTCTAAGAACACTAAATAGAGTACAACGGTCCACATTGATGCTTTGGAATTGCTCAACTCTCTCCATAGAGGAGCTTTTCACGTTTTTGTGCAATTTGAGACATAACTTGGTCTATTAGCGTCTTTACCCTACGAGACGTGGCACGAAGGCTCAACTAGCAAGTAAGACTTTCAAGAGCACTACATAGAGTACAACGGTCCACATTGATGCTTTGGAATTGCTCAACTCTCTCCATAGAGGAGCTTTTCACGTTTTTGTGCAATTTCAAACATAACTTGGTCTATTCGCATCTTTTACCTGCGAAACGATGCACGAAGGCTAAACTAGCAAGTTAGACTTCTAAGAACACTAAATAGAGTACAACGGTCCACATTGATGCTTTGGAATTGCTCAACTCTCTCCATAGAGGAGCTTTTCACGTTTTTGTTCAATTTCAAACATAACTTGGTCTATTCGCATCTTGACCTTACGAAACGTCGCACGAAGGCTCAACTAGCGATTTAGACTTTCAAGAGCACTAAATAGAGTACAACCGTCCACATTGATGCTTTGGAATTGCACAACTCTCTCCATAGAGGAGCTTTTCACGTTTTTGTGCAATTTCAAACATAACTTGGTCTATTCGCGTCTTTTACCTGCGAAATGATGCATGAAGGCTAAACTAGCAAGTTAGACTTCTAAGAACACTAAATAGAGTACAACGGTCCACATTGATGCTTTGGAATTGCTCAACTCTCTCCATAGAGGAGCTTTTCACGTTTTTGTTCAGTTTCGAACATAACTTGGTCTATTCGCATCTTGACCTTACGAAACGTGGCACGAAGGCTCAACTAGCAAGTTCGACTTTCAAGAGCACTAAATAGAGTACAACGGTCCACATTGATGCTTTGGAATTGCTCAACTCTCTCCATAGAGGAGCTTTTCACGTTTTTGTGCAATTTCAAACATAACTTGGTCTATTCGCATCTTCTACCTGCGAAACGATGAACGAAGGCTAAACTAGCAAGTTAGACTTCTAAGAACACTAAATAGAGTACAACGGTCCACATTGATGCTTTGGAATTGCTCAACTCTCTCCATAGAGGAGCTTTTCACGTTTTTGTTCAATTTCAAACATAACTTGGTCTATTCGCATCTTGACCTTACGAAACGTCGCACGAAGGCTCAACTAGAAATTTAGACTTTCAAGAGCACTAAATAGAGTACAACGGACCACATTGATGCTTCGGAATTGCTCAACTCTATCCATAGAGGAGCTTTTCACGTTTTTGTGCAATTTGAGACATAACTTGGTCTATTCGCATCTTTTACCTTCTGAAACGTGGCACGAAGGCTCAACTAGCAAGTTAGACTATTAAGAGCACTAAATAGAGTACAACGGTCCACATTGATGCTTCGGAATTGCTGAACTCTCTCCATAGAGGAGCTTTTCACGTTTTTGTGCAATTTGAGACATAACTTGGTCTATTCGCATATTTACCTTACGAAACGTGGTACGAAGGCTTAACTAGCAAGTTAGACTATTAAGAGCACTAAATAGAGTACAACGGTCCACATTGATGCTTCGGAATTGCTCAACTTTCTCCATAGAGGAGCTTTTCACGTTTTTGTGCAATTTGAGACATAACTTGGTCTATTCGCATCTTTTACCTTCTGAAACGTGGCACGAAGGGGTCACCTAGCAAGTTACACTATTAAGAGCACTAAATAGAGTACAACGGTCCACATTGATGCTTTGGAATTGCTCAACTCTCTCCATAGAGGAGCTTTTCACGTTTTTGTTCAATTTCAAACATAACTTGGTCTATTCGCATCTTTACCTTACGAAACGTCGCACGAAGGCTCAACTAGCAAGTTACACTTTTAAGAGCACAAAATAGAGTACAACGGTCCACATTGATGCTTTGGAATTGCTCAACTCTCTCCATAGAGGAGCTTTTCACGTTTTTGTGCAATTTGAGACATAACTTGGTCTATTCGCGTCTTTACCTTACGAAACGTGGCACGGCTCAACTAGCAAGTAACACTTTTAAGAGCACTAAATAGAGTACAACGGTCCACACTGATGCTTTGGAATTGCTCAACTCTCTCCATAGAAGAGCTTTTCACGTTTTTGTGCAATTTCAAACATAACTTGGTCTATTCGTAGCTTTACCTTACGAAACGTGGCACGAAGGCTCCACTAGCAAGTTAGACTTTTAAGAGCACTCAATAGAGTACAGCGCCCACATTGATGCTTTGAAATTGCTCAACTCTTTCCATAGAGGAGCTTTTCACGCTTTTGTGCAATTTCAAACATAACTTGGTCTATTCACAGCTTTACCTTACGAAACATGGCACGAAGGCTCAACTAGCAAATAAGACTTTCGAGAGCACTAAATAGAGTACAACGGTCGACAATGATGCTTTGGAATTGCTCAACTCTTTCCATAGAGGAGCTTTTCACGTTTTTGTGCAATTTCAAACATAAATTGGTCTATTCACAGCTTTACCTTACGAAACGTGGCACGAAGGCTCAACTAGCAAGTAAGACTTTCGAGAGCACTAAATAGAGTACAACGGTCCACATTGATGCTTTGGAATTGCTCAACTCTTTCCATAGAGGAGCTTTTCACGTTTTTGTGCAATGTCAAACATAACTTGGTCTATTCACAGCTTTACCTTACGAAACGTGGCACGAAGGCTCAACTAGCAAGTTATACTTTTAAGAGCACTAAATAGAGTACAACGGCCCACATTGATGCTTTTGAATTGCTCAACTCTCTCCACAGAGCAGCATTTCATGTTTTTGTGCAATTGCAAACATAACTTGGTCTATTCCCATCTTTTACCCACGAAACGTCGCCCGAAGGCTCAACTAGCAAGTTAGACTTTCAAGAGCACTAAATAGAGTACAACCGTCCACATTGATGCTTTGGAATTTCTCAACTCTCTCCCTAGAGGAGCTTTTCACGTTTTTATGCAATTTGAGACATAACTTGGTCTATTCGCGACTTTACCTTACGAAACGTGGCACGAAGGCTCAACCAGTAAGTTAGACTTTTAAGAGCACTCAATAGAGTACAACGGTCCACATTGATGCTTTGGAATTGCTCAACTCTCTCCATAGAGGAGCTTTTCACGTTTTTGTGCAATTTGAGACATAACTTGGTCTATTCGCGTCTTTACCTTACGAAACGTGGCACGAAGGCTCAACTAGCAAGGTACACTTTTAAGAGCACTAAATAGAGTACAACGGTCCACATTGATGCCTTGGAATTTCTCAACTCCCTCCATAGAGGAGCTTTTCACGTCTTTGTGCAATTTGAGACATAAATTGGTCTATTCGCGTCTCTACCTTATAAAACGTGGCACGCAGGCTCAACTAGCAATCTATACTTTTAAGAGCACTAAATAGAGTACAACGGCCAACATTGATGCTTTGGAATTGCTCAACTCTCTCCACAGAGGAGCATTTCATGTTTTTGTGCAATTTCAAACTTAACTTGGTCTATTCCCATCTTTTACCTACGAAACGTTGCAAGAAGGCTAAACTAGCAACTTAGACTTCGAAGAACAGTAAATAGATTACAACGGTCCACATTGATGCTTTGGAATTGCTCAACTCTCTCCATAGAGGAGCTTTTCACGTTTTTGTGCAATTTCAAACATAACTTGGTCTATTCGCATCTTTTACCTACGAAACGATGCACGAAGGCTAAACTAGCAAGTTAGATTCTAAGAACACTAAATAGAGTACAAAGGTCCACATTGATGCTTTGGAATTGCTCAACTCTCTCCATATAGGAGCTTTTCACGTTTTTGTTCAATTTCAAACATAACTTGGTCTATTCGCATCTTTACCTTACGAAACGTCGCACGAAGGCTCAACTAGCAAGTTAGACTTTCAAGACCACTAAATAGAGTACAACCGTCCACATTGATGCTTTGGAATTGCTCAACTTTCTCCATAGAGGAGCTTTTCACGATTTTGTGCAATTTGAGACATAACTTGGTCTATTCGCGTCTTTACCTTACGAAACGTGGCACGAAGGCTCAACTAGCAAGTTACACTTTTAAGAGCACAAAATAGAGTACAACGGTCCACATTGATGCTTTGGAATTGCTCAACTCTCTCCGTAGAGGAGCTTTTCACGTTTTTATGCAATTGGAGACATAACTTGGTCTACTCGCGTCTTTACCTTACGAAACGTGGCACGGCTCAACTAGCAAGTTAGACTATTAAGAGCACTAAATAGAGTACAACGGTCCTCATTGATGTTTCGGAATTGCTCAACTCTCTCCATAGAGGAGCTTTTCACGTTTTTGTGCAATTTAACACATAACTTGGTCTATTCGCGTCTTTACCTCACGAAACGTGGCACGAAGGCTCAACTAGCAAGTTAGACTTTTAAGAGCACTCAATAGAGTACAACGGTCCACATTGATGCTTTGGAATTGCCCAACTCTCTCCATAGAGGAGCTTTTCACGTTTTTGTGCAATTTGAGACATAACTTGGTCTATTCGCGACTTTACCTTACAAAACGTGGCACGCAGGCTCAACTAGCAAGTTATACTTTTAAGAGCACTAAATAGAGTACAACGGCCCACACTGACGGTTTGGAATTGCTCAACTCTCTCCACAGAGGAGCATTTCACGTTTTTGTGCAATTTCAAACTTAACTTGGTCTATTCCCATCTTTTACCTACGAAACGTTGCACGAAGGCTAAACTAGCAAGTTAGACTTCTAAGAACACTAAATAGAGGACAACGGTCCACAATGATGCTTTGGAATTGCTCAACTCTTTCCATAGGGGAGCTTTTCACGTTTTTGTGCAATTTCAAACATAACTTGGTCTATTCACAACTTTACCTTACGAAACGTGGCACGAAGGCTCAACTAGCAAGTTAGACTTTTAAGAGCACTCAATAGAGTACAACGGCCCACGTTGATACTTTGGAATTGCTCAACTCTTTCCATAGAGGAGCTTTTCACGTTTTTGTGCAATTTCAAATGATAAATTGGTCTATTCACAGCTTTACCTTACGAAACGTGGCACGAAGGCTCAACTAGCAAGTAAGACTTTCGAGAGCACTAAATAGAGTACAACGGTCCACATTGATGCTTTGGAATTGCTCAACTCTTTCCATAGAGGAGCTTTTCACGTTTTTGTGGAATGTCAAACATAACTTGGTCTATTCACAACTTTACCTTACGAAACGTGGCACGAAGGCTCAACTAGCAAGTTATACTTTTAAGAGCACTAAATAGAGTACAACGACCCACATTGATGCTTTGGAATTGCTCAACTCTCTCCACAGAGCAGCATTTCATGTTTTTGTGCAATTGCAAACATAACTTGGTCTATTCCCATCTTTTACCCACGAAACGTCGCCCGAAGGCTCAACTAGCAAGTTAGACTTTCAAGAGCACTAAATAGAGTACAACCGTCCACATTGATGCTTTGGAATTTCTCAACTCTCTCCCTAGAGGAGCTTTTCACGTTTTTATGCAATTTGAGACATAACTTGGTCTATTCGCGTCTTTACCTTACGAAACGTGGCACGAAGGCTCAACCAGTAAGTTAGACTTTTAAGAGCACTCAATAGAGTACAACGGTCCACATTGATGCTTTGGAATTGCTCAACTCTCTCCATAGAGGAGCTTTTCACGTTTTTGTGCAATTTGAGACATAACTTGGTCTATTCGCGTCTTTACCTTACGAAACGTGGCACGAAGGCTCAACTAGCAAGGTACACTTTTAAGAGCACTAAATAGAGTACAACGGTCCACATTGATGCTTTGGAATTGCTCAACTCCCTCCATAGAGGAGCTTTTCACGTTTTTGTGCAATTTGAGACATAAATTGGTCTATTCGCGTCTCTACCTTATAAAACGTGGCACGCAGGCTCAACTAGCAATCTATACTTTTAAGAGCACTAAATAGAGTACAACGGCCAACATTGATGCTTTGGAATTGCTCAACTCTCTCCACAGAGGAGCATTTCATGTTTTTGTGCAATTTCAAACTTAGCTTGGTCTATTCCCATCTTTTACCTACGAAACGTTGCACGAAGGCTAAACTAGCAACTTAGACTTCGAAGAACAGTAAATAGATTACAACGGTCCACATTGATGCTTTGGAATTGCTCAACTCTCTCCATAGAGGAGCTTTTCACGTTTTTGTGCAATTTCAAACATAACTTGGTCTATTCGCATCTTTTACCTACGAAACGATGCACGAAGGCTAAACTAGCAAGTTAGATTCTAAGAACACTAAATAGAGTACAACGGTCCACATTGATGCTTTGGAATTGCTCAACTCTCTCCATATAGGAGCTTTTCACGTTTTTGTTCAATTTCAAACATAACTTGGTCTATTCACAGCTTTACCTTACGAAACGTGGCACGAACGCTCAACTAGCAAGTTAGACTTTTAAGAGCACTCAATAGAGTACAACGGCCCACATTGATGCTTTGGAATTGCTCAACTCTTTCCATAGAGGAGCTTTTCACGTTTTTGTGCAATTTCAAATGATAAATTGGTCTATTCACAGCTTTACCTTACGAAACGTGGCACGAAGGCTCAACTAGCAAGTAAGACTTTCGAGAGCACTAAATAGAGTACAACGGTCCACATTGATGCTTTGGAATTGCTCAACTCTTTCCATAGAGGAGCTTTTCACGTTTTTGTGGAATGTCAAACATAACTTGGTCTATTCACAACTTTACCTTACGAAACGTGGCACGAAGGCTCAACTAGCAAGTTATACTTCTAAGAGCACTAAATAGAGTACAACGGCCCACATTGATGCTTTGGAATTGCTCAACTCTCTCCACAGAGCAGCATTTCATGTTTTTGTGCAATTGCAAACATAACTTGGTCTATTCCCATCTTTTACCCACGAAACGTCGCCCGAAGGCTCAACTAGCAAGTTAGACTTTCAAGAGCACTAAATAGAGTACAACCGTCCACATTGATGCTTTGGAATTTCTCAACTCTCTCCCTAGAGGAGCTTTTCACGTTTTTATGCAATTTGAGACATAACTTGGTCTATTCGCGTCTTTACCTTACGAAACGTGGCACGAAGGCTCAACCCGTAAGTTAGACTTTTAAGAGCACTCAATAGAGTACAACGGTCCACATTGATGCTTTGGAATTGCTCAACTCTCTCCATAGAGGAGCTTTTCACGTTTTTGTGCAATTTGAGACATAACTTGGTCTATTCGCGTCTTTACCTTACGAAACGTGGCACGAAGGCTCAACTAGCAAGGTACACTTTTAAGAGCACTGAATAGAGTACAACGGTCCACATTGATGCTTTGGAATTGCTCAACTCCCTCCATAGAGGAGCTTTTCACGTTTTTGTGCAATTTGAGACATAAATTGGTCTATTCGAGTCTCTACCTTATAAAACGTGGCACGCAGGCTCAACTAGCAATCTATACTTTTAAGAGCACTAAATAGAGTACAACGGCCAACATTGATGCTTTGGAATTGCTCAACTCTCTCCACAGAGGAGCATTTCATGTTTTTGTGCAATTTCAAACTTAGCTTGGTCTATTCCCATCTTTTACCTACGAAACGTTGCACGAAGGCTAAACTAGCAACTTAGACTTCGAAGAACAGTAAATAGATTACAACGGTCCACATTGATGCTTTGGAATTGCTCAACTCTCTCCATAGAGGAGCTTTTCACGTTTTTGTGCAATTTCAAACATAACTTGGTCTATTCGCATCTTTTACCTACGAAACGATGCACGAAGGCTAAACTAGAAAGTTAGATTCTAAGAACACTAAATAGAGTACAAAGGTCCACATTGATGCTTTGGAATTGCTCAACTCTCTCCATAGAGGAGCTTTTCACGTTTTTGTTCAATTTCAAACATAACTTGGTCTATTTGCATCTTTACCTTACGAAACGTCGCACGAAGGCTCAACTAGCAAGTTAGACTTTCAAGACCACTAAATAGAGTACAACCGTCCACATTGATGCTTTGGAATTGCTCAACTTTCTCCATAGAGGAGCTTTTCACGTTTTTGTGCAATTTGAGACATAACTTGGTCTATTCGCGTCTTTACCTTACGAGACGTGGCACGAAGGCTCAACTAGCAAGTTACACTTTTAAGAGCACAAAATAGAGTACAACGGTCGACATTGATGCTTTGGAATTGCTCAACTCTCTCCATAGAGGAGCTTTTCACGTTTTTGTGCAATTGGAGACATAACTTGGTCTATTCGCGTCTTTACCTTACGAAACGTGGCACGGCTCAACTAGCAAGTTAGACTATTAAGAGCACTAAATAGAGTACAACGGTCCTCATTGATGCTTCGGAATTGCTCAACTCTCTCCATAGAGGAGCTTTGCACCTTTTTGTGCAATTTAACACATAACTTGGTCTATTCGCGTCTTTACCTCACGAAACGTGGCACGAAGGCTCAACTAGCAAGTTAGACTTTTAAGAGCACTCAATAGAGTACAACGGTCCACATTGATGCTTTGGAATTGCCCAACTCTCTCCATAGAGGAGCTTTTCACGTTTTTGTGCAATTTGAGACATAACTTGGTCTATTCGCGACTTTACCTTACAAAACGTGGCACGCAGGCTCAACTAGCAAGTTATACTTTTAAGAGCACTAAATAGAGTACAACGGCCCACATTGATGGTTTGGAATTGCTCAACTCTCTCCACAGAGGAGCATTTCACGTTTTTGTGCAATTTCAAACTTAACTTGGTCTATTCCCATCTTTTACCTACGAAACGTTGCACGAAGGCTAAACTAGCAAGTTAGACTTCTAAGAACACTAAATAGAGTACAACGGTCCACATTGATGCTTTGGAATTGCTCAACTCCCTCCATAGAGGAGCTTTTCACGTTTTTGTTCAATTTCAAACATAACGTGGTCTATTCGCATCTTTACCTTATGAAACGTCGCACGAACGCTCAACTAGCAGGTTAGACTCTCAAGAGCACTGAATAGAGTTCAACCGTCCACATTGATGCTTTGGAATTGCTCAACTCTCTCCGTAGAGGAGCTTTTCACGTTTTTGTGCAATTTGAGACATAACTTGGTCTATTCGCGTCTTTACCTTACGAAACGTGGCACGAAGGCTCAACTAGCAAGTTAGACTTTTAAGAGCACTCAATAGAGTACAACGGTCCACATTGATGCTTTGGAATTGCTCGACTCTCTCCATAGAGGAGCTTTTCACGTTTTTGTGCAATTTAAGACATAACTTGGTCTATTCGCATCTTTACCTTACGAAAGGTGGCACGAAGGCTCAACTAGCAAGTTACACTTTTAATAGCACTAAATAGAGTTCAACGGTCCACATTGATGCTTTGGAATTGCTCAACTCTCTCCGTAGAGGAGCTTTTCACGTTTTTATGCAATTTGAGACATAACTTGGTCTATTCGCGTCTTTACCTTACAAAACGTGGCACGCAGGCTCAACTAGCAAGTTATAGTTTTAAGAGCACTAAATAGAGTACAACGGCCCACACTGATGCTTTGGAATTGCTCAACTCTCTCCACAGAGGAGCATTTCACGTTTTTGTGCAATTTCAAACTTAACTTGGTCTATTCCCATCTTTTACCTACGAAACGTTGCACGAAGGCTAAACTTGCAACGTAGACTTCGAAGAACAGTAAATAGAGTACAACGGTCCACATTGATGCTTTGGAATTGCTCAACTCTCTCCATAGAGGAGCTTTTCACGTTTTTGTGCAATTTGAGACATAACTTGGTCTATTCGCGTCTTTACCCTACGAAACGTGGCACGAAGGCCCACCTAGCAAGTTAGACTTTCAAGAGCACTAAATAGAGTACAACGGTCCACATTGATGCTTTGGAATTGCTCAACTCTCTCCATAGAGGAGCTTTTCACGTTTTTGTGCAATTTCAAACATAACTTGGTCTATTCGCATCTTTTACCTACGAAACGATGCACGAAGGCTAAACTAGCAAGTTAGACTTCTAAGAACACTAAATAGAGTACAACGGTCCACATTGATGCTTTGGAATTGCTCAACTCTCTCCATAGGGGAGCTTTTCACGTTTTTGTTCAATTTCAAACATAACTTGGTCTATTCGCATCTTGACCTTACGAAACGTCGCACGAAGGCTCAACTAGCGATTTAGACTTTCAAGAGCACTAAATAGAGTACAACCGTCCACATTGATGCTTTGGAATTGCACAACTCTCTCCATAGAGGAACTTTTCACGTTTTTGTGCAATTTCAAACATAACTTGGTCTATTCGCGTCTTTTACCTGCGAAATGATGCATGAAGGCTAAACTAGCAAGTTAGACTTCGAAGAACACTAAATAGAGTACAACGGTCCACATTGATGCTTTGGAATTGCTCAACTCTCTCCATAGAGGAGCTTGTCACGTTTTTGTTCAATTTCAAACATAACTTGGTCTATTCGCATCTTGACCTTACGAAACGTCGCACGAAGGCTCAACTAGCAATTTAGACTTTCAAGAGCACTAAATAGAGTACAACGGTCCACATTGATGCTTCGGAATTGCTCAACTCTATCCATAGAGGAGCTTTTCACGTTTTTGTGCAATTTGAGACATAACTTGGTCTATTCGCATCTTTTACCTTCTGAAACGTGGCACGAAGGCTCAACTAGCAAGTTAGACTATTAAGAGCACTAAATAGAGTACAACGGTCCACATTGATGCTTTGGAATTGCTCAACTCTCTCCATAGAGGAGCTTTTCACGTTTTTGTGCAATTTCAAACATAACTTGGTCTATTCGCATCTTCTACCTGCGAAACGATGCACGAAGGCTAAACTAGCAAGTTAGACTTCTAAGAACACTAAATAGAGTACAACGGTCCACATTGATGCTTTGGAATTGCTCAACTCTCTCCATAGAGGAGCTTTTCACGTTTTTGTTCAATTTCAAACATAACTTGGTCTATTCGCATCTTGACCTTACGAAACGTCGCACGAAGGCTCAACTAGCAATTTAGACTTTCAAGAGCACTTAATAGAGTACAACGGTCCACATTGATGCTTCGGAATTGCTCAACTCTATCCATAGAGGAGCTTTTCACGTTTTTGTGCAATTTGAGACATAACTTGGTCTATTCGCATCTTTTACCTTCTGAAACGTGGCACGAAGGCTCAACTAGCAAGTTAGACTATTAAGAGCACAAAATAGAGTACAACGGTCCACATTGATGCTTCGGAATTCCTGAACTCTCTCCATAGAGGAGCTTTTCACGTTTTTGTGCAATTTGAGACCTAACTTGGTCTATTCGCATATTTACCTTACGAAACGTGGTACGAAGGCTTAACTAGCAAGTTAGACTATTAAGAGCACTAAATAGAGTACAACGGTCCACATTGATGCTTCGGAATTGCTCAACTTTCTCCATAGAGGAGCTTTTCATGTTTTTGTGCAATTTGAGACATAACTTGGTCTATTCGCATCTTTTACCTTCTGAAACATGGCACGAAGGCTCACCTAGCAAGTTACACTATTAAGAGCACTAATAGAGTACAACGGTCCACATTGATGCTTTGGAATTGCTCAACTCTCTCCATAGAGGAGCTTTTCACGTTTTTGTGCAATTTGAGACATAACTTGGTCTATTCGCGTCTTTACCTTACGAAACGTGGCACGAAGGCTCAACTAGCAAGTTACACTTTTAAGAGCACAAAATAGAGTACAACGGTCCACATTGATGCTTTGGAATTGCTCAACTCTCTCCATAGAGGAGCTTTTCACGTTTTTGTGCAATTTGAGACATAACTTGGTCTATTCGCGTCTTTACCTTACGAAACGTGGCACGGCTCAACTAGCAAGTAACACTTTTAAAAGCACTAAATAGAGTACAACGGTCCACACTGATGCTTTGGAATTGCTCAACTCTCTCCATAGAAGAGCTTTTCACGTTTTTGTGCAATTTCAAACATAACTTGGTCTATTCGTAGCTTTACCTTACGAAACGTGGCACGAAGGCTCCACTAGCAAGTTAGACTTTTAAGAGCACTCAATAGAGTACAGCGGCCCACATTGATGCTTTGGAATTGCTCAACTCTTTCCATAGAGGAGCTTTTCACGCTTTTGAGCAATTTCAAACATAACTTGGTCTATTCACAGCTTTACCTTATGAAACGTGGCACGAAGGCTCAACTAGCAAGTTAGACTTTTAAGAGCACTCAATAGAGTAAAATGGCCCACATTGATGCTTTGGAATTGCTCAACTCTTTCCATAGAGGAGCTTTTCTCATTTTTGTGCAATTTCAAACATAACTTGGTCTATTCACAGCTTTACCTTACGAAACGTGGCACGAAGGCTCAACTAGCAAGTAAGACTTTCAAGAGCACTAAATAGAGTACAATGGTCCACATTGATGCTTTGGAATTGCTCAACTCTTTCCATAGAGGAGCTTTTCACGTTTTTGTGCAATTTCAAACATGAATTGGTCTATTCACAACTTTACCTTACGAAACGTGGCACGAAGGCTCAACTAGCAAGTTAGACTTTTAAGAGCACTCAATGGAGTACAACGGCCCACATTGATGCTTTGGAATTGCTCAACTCTTTCCATAGAGGAGCTTTTCATGTTTTTGTGCAATTTCAAACCTAACTTGGTCTATTCACAGCTTTACCTTACGAAACGTGGCACGAAGGCTCAACTAGCAAGTAAGACTTTCAAGAGCACTAAATAGAGTACAACGGTCCACATTGATGCTTTGGAATTGCTCAACTCTTTCCATAGAGGAGCTTTTCACGTTTTTGTGTAATTTCAAACATAACTTGGTCTATTCACAGCTTGACCTTACGAAACGTGGCACGAAGGCTCAGCTAGCAAGTTATACTTTTAAGAGCACTAAATAGAGTACAACGGCCCACATTGATGCTTTGGAATTGCTCAACTCTCTCCACAGAGCAGCATTTCATGTTTTTGTGCAATTTCAAACATAACTTGGTCTATTCCCATCTTTTACCCACGAAACGTTGCACGAAATCTAAACGAGCAATTTAGACTTTTAAGAGCACTCAATTGAGTACAACGGTCCACATTGATGCTTTGGAATTGCTCAACTCTCTCCATAGAGGAGCTTTTCACCTTTTTGTGCAATTTGAGACATAATTCGGTCTATTCGCGTCTTTACCTTATGAAACGTGGCACGAAGGCTCACCTAGCAAGCTACACATTTAAGACCACAAAATAGAATACAACGGTCCAAATTGATGCTTTGGAATTGCTCAACTCTCTCCATAGAGGAGCTTTTCACGTTTTTAAGCAATTTGAGACATAACTTGGTCTATTCGCGTCTTTACCTTACAAAACGTGGCACGCAGGCTCAACTAGCAAGTTATACTTTTAAGAGCACTAAATAGAGTACAACGGCCCACATTGATGCTTTGGAATTGCTCAACTCTCTCCACAGAGTAGCATTTCACGTTTTTGTGCAATTTCAAACTTAACTTGGTCTATTCGCATCTTTTACCTACGAAACTTTGCACGAAGGCTAAACTAGCAACCTAGACTTTGAAGAACAGTAAATAGAGTTCAACGGTCCACATTGATGGTTTGGAATTGCTCAACACTCTCCATAGAGGAGCTTTTCACGTTTTTAAGCAATTTGAGACATAATTTGGTCTATTCGCGTCTTTACCTTACAAAACGTGGATCACAGGCTCAACTAGCAAGTTATACTTTTAAGAGCACTAAATAGAGTACAACGGCCCACATTGATGCTTTGGAATTGCTCAACTCTCTCCACAGAGGAGCATTCCACGTTTTTGTGCAATTTAAAACTTAACTTGGTCTATTCCCATCTTTTACCTACGAAACGTTGCACGAAGGCTAAACTAGCAACTTAGACTTCGAAGAACATTAAATAGAGTACAACGGTCCACATTGATGCTTCAGAATTGCTCAACACTCTCCATAGACGAGCTTTTCACGTTTTTATGCAATTTCAAACATAACTTGGTCTATTCGCATCTTTACCTTACGAAACGTGGCACGAAGGCTCAACTAGCAAGTTACACTTTCAAGAGCACTAAATAGAGTACAACGGCCCACATTGATGCTTTGGAATTGCTCAACTCTCTCCACAGAGGAGCATTCCACGTTTTTGTGCAATTTCAAACATAACTTGGTCTATTCGCATCTTTTACCTGCAAAATGATGCACGAAGGCTAAACTAGCAAGTTAGACTTCTAAGAACATTAAATAGAGTACAACGGTTCACATTGATGCTTTGGAATTGCGCAACTCTCTCCATAGAGGAGCTTTTCACGTTTTTCTTCAATTTGAGACATAACTTGGTCTATTCGCGTCTTTACCTTGCGAAACGTCGCACGAAGGCTCAACTAGCAAGTTAGACTTTCAAGAGCACTAAATAGAGTACAACCGTCCACATTGATGCTTTGGAATTGCTCAACTCTCTCCATAGAGGAGCTTTTCACGTTTTTGTGCAATTTGAGACATAACTTGGTCTATTCGCGTCTTTACCTTACGAAACGTGGCACGAAGGCTCAACTATCAAGTTAGACTTTTAACAGCACTCAATAGAGTACAACGGTCCACATTGATGCTTTGAAATTGCTCAACTCTCTGCATAGAAGAGCTTTTCACGTTTTTGTGCAATTTGAGACATAACTTCGTCTATTCGCGTCTTTACCTTACGAAACGTGGCACGAAGGCTCAACTAGCAAGTTAGACTTTCAAGAGCACTAAATAGAGTACAACGGTCCACATTGATGCTTTGGAATTGCTCAACTCTCTCCATAGAGGGGCTTTTCACATTTTTGTGCAATTTGAGGCATAACTTGGTCTATTCGCGTCTTTACCTTACGAAACGTGGCACGAAGGCTAAACTAGCAAGTTAGACTTTGAAGAACAGTAAATAGAGTACATTGGTCCACATTGATGCTTTGGAATTGCTCAACTGTCCCCATAGAGGAGCTTTTCACGTTTTTGTGCAATTTCAAACATAACTTGGTCTATTCACAGCTTTACCTTACGAAACGTGGCACGAAGGCTCAACTAGCAAGTAAGACTTTCAAGAGCACTAAATAGAGTACAACGGTCCACATTGATGCTTTGGAATTGCTCAACTCTTTCCATAGAGGAGCTTTTCACGTTTTTATGCAATTTCAAACATGACTTGGTCTATTCACAACTTTACCTTACGAAACGTGGCACGAAGGCTCAACTAGCAAGTTAGACTTTTAAGAGCACTCAATAGAGTACAACGGCCCACATTGATGCTTTGGAATTGCTCAACTCTTTCCATAGAGGAGCTTTTCACGTTTTTGTGCAATTTCAAACATAAATTGGTCTATTCACAGCTTTACCTTACGAAACGTGGCACGAAGGCTCAGCTAGCAAGTTATACTTTTAAGAGCACTAAATAGAGTACAACGGCCCACATTGATGCTTTGGAATTGCTCAACTCTCTCCACAGAGCAGCATTTCATGTTTTTGTGCAATTTCAAACATAAGTTGGTCTATTCCCATCTTTTACCCACGAAACGTTGCACGAAAGCTAAACGAGCAATTTAGACTTTTAAGAGCACTCAATTGAGTACAACGGTCCACATTGATGCTTTGGAATTGCTCAACTCTCTCCATAGAGGAGCTTTTCACCTTTTTGTGCAATTTGAGACATAATTCGGTCTATTCGCGTCTTTACCTTACGAAACGTGGCACGAAGGCTAAACTAGCAACCTAGACTTTCAAGAGCACTAAATAGAGTACAACGGTCCACATTGATGGTTTGGAATTGCTCAACTCTCTCCATAGAGGAGCTTTTCACTTTTTAAGCAATTTGAGACATAACTTGGTCTATTCGCGTCTTTACCTTACAAAACCTGGATCATAGGCTCAACTAGCAAGTTATACTTTTAAGAGCACTAAATAGAGTACAACGGCCCACATTGATGCTTTGGAATTGCTCAACTCTCTCCACAGAGGAGCATTCCACGTTTTTGTGCAATTTAAAACTTAACTTGGTCTATTCCCATCTTTTACCTACGAAACGTTGCACGAAGGCTAAACTAGCAACTTAGACTTCGAAGAACAGTAAATAGAGTACAACGTTCCACATTGATGCTTCAGAATTGCTCAACGCTCTCCATAGACGAGCTTTTCACGTTTTTATGCAATTTCAAACATAACTTGGTCTATTCGCATCTTTACCTTACGAAACGTGGCACGAAGGCTCAACTAGCAAGTTACACTTTCAAGAGCACTAAATAGAGTACAACGGTCCACATTGATGCTTTGGAATTGCTCAACTCTCTCCATAGAGGAGCATTTCACGTTTTTGTGCAATTTCAAACATAACTTGGTCTATTCGCATCTTTTACCTGCAAAACGATGCACGAACGCTAAACTAGCAAGTTAGACTTCTAAGAACATTAAATAGAGTACAACGGTTCACATTGATGCTTTGGAATTGCGCAACTCTCTCCATAGAGGAGCTTTTTACGTTTTTCTTCAATTTGAGACATAACTTGGTCTATTCGCGTCTTTACCTTACGAAACGTCGCACGAAGGCTCAACTAGCAAGTTAGACTTTCAAGAGCACTAAATAGAGTACAACCGTCCACATTGATGCTTTGGAATTGCTCAACTCTCTCCATAGAGGAGCTTTTGACGTTTTTGTGCAATTTGAGACATAACTTGGTCTATTCGCGTCTTTACCTTACGAAACGTGGCACGAAGGCTCAACTAGCAAGTTAGACTTTTAACAGCACTCAATAGAGTACAACGGTCCACATTGATGCTTTGAAATTGCTCAACTCTCTGCATAGAAGAGCTTTTCACGTTTTTGTGCAATTTGAGACATAACTTCGTCTATTCGCGTCTTTACCTTACGAAACGTGGCACGAAGGCTCAACTAGCAAGTTAGACTTTCAAGAGCACTAAATAGAGTACAACGGTCCACATTGATTCTTTGGAATTGCTCAACTCTCTCCATAGAGGAGCTTTTCACATTTTTGTGCAATTTGAGGCATAACTTGGTCTATTCGCGTCTTTACCTTACGAAACGTGGCACGAAGGCTAAACTAGCAAGTTAGACTTTGAAGAACAGTAAATAGAGTACATTGGTCCACATTGATGCTTTGGAATTGCTCAACTGTCCCCATAGAGGAGCTTTTCACGTTTTTGTGCAATTTCAAACATAACTTGGTCTATTCACAGCTTTACCTTACGAAACGTGGCACGAAGGCTCAACTAGCAAGTAAGACTTTCAAGAGCACTAAATAGAGTACAACGGTCCACATTGATGCTTTGGAATTGCTCAACTCTTTCCATAGAGGAGCTTTTAACGTTTTTATGCAATTTCAAACATGACTTGGTCTATTCACAACTTTACCTTACGAAACGTGGCACGGAGGCTCAACTAGCAAGTTAGACTTTTAAGAGCACTCAATAGAGTACAACGGCCCACATTGATGCTTTGGAATTGCTCAACTCTTTCCATAGAGGAGCTTTTCACGTTTTTGTGCAATTTCAAACATAAATTGGTCTATTCACAGCTTTACCTTACGAAACGTGGCACGAAGGCTCAGCTAGCAAGTTATACCTTTAATAGCACTAAATAGAGTACAACGGCCCACATTGATGCTTTGGAATTGCTCAACTCTCTCCACAGAGCAGCATTTCATGTTTTTGTGCAATTTCAAACATAACTTGGTCTATTCCCATCTTTTACCCACGAAACGTTGCACGAAAGCTAAACGAGCAATTTAGACTTTTAAGAGCACTCAATAGAGTACAACGGTCCACATTGATGCTTTGGAATTGCTCAACTCTCTCCATAGAGGAGCTTTTCACCTTTTTGTGAAATTTGAGACATAATTCGGTCTATTCGCGTTTTACCTTATGAAACGTGGCACGAAGGCTCACCTAGTAAGCTACACATTTAAGACCACAAAATAGAATACAACGGTCCAAATTGATGCTTTGGAATTGCTCAACTCTCTCCATAGAGGAGCTTTTCACGTTTTTAAGCAATTTGAGACATAACTTGGTCTATTCGCGTCTTTACCTTACAAAACGTGGCACGCAGGCTCAACTAGCAAGTTATACTTTTAAGAGCACTAAATAGAGTACAACGGCCCACATTGATGCTTTGGAATTGCTCAACTCTCTCCACAGAGTAGCATTTCACGTTTTTGTGCAATTTCAAACTTAACTTGGTCTATTCGCATCTTTTACCTACGAAACTTTGCACGAAGGCTAAACTAGCAACCTAGACTTTGAAGAACAGTAAATAGAGTTCAACGGTCCACATTGATGCTTTGGAATTGCTCAACTCTCTCCATAGAGGAGCTTTTCACGTTTTTGTGCAATTTCAAACATAACTTGGTCTATTCGCATCTTTACCTTACGAAACGTGGCACGAAGGCTAAACTAGCAACTTAGACTTTCAAGAGCACTAAATAGAGTACAACGGTCCACATTGATGGTTTGGAATTGCTCAACTCTCTCCATAGAGGAGCTTTTCACGTTTTTAAGCAATTTGAGACATAACTTGGTCTATTCGCGTCTTTACCTTACAAAACGTGGATCACAGGCTCAACTAGCAAGTTATACTTTTAAGAGCACTAAATAGAGTACAACGGCCCACATTGATGCTTTGGAATTGCTCAACTCTCTCCACAGAGGAGCATTCCACGTTTTTGTGCAATTTAAAACTTAACTTGGTCTATTCCCATCTTTTACCTACGAAACGTTGGACGAAGGCTAAACTAGCAACTTAGACTTCGAAGAACAGTAAATAGAGTACAACGGTCCACATTGATGCTTCAGAATTGCTCAACACTCTCCATAGACGAGCTTTTCACGTTTTTATGCAATTTCAAACATAACTTGGTCTATTCGCATCTTTACCTTACGAAACGTGGCATGAAGGCTCAACTAGCAAGTTACACTTTCAAGAGCACTAAATAGAGTACAACGGTCCACATTGATGCTTTGGAATTGCTCAACTCTCTCCATAGAGGAGCGTTTCACGTTTTTGTGCAATTTCAAACATAACTTGGTCTATTCGCATCTTTTACCTGCAAAACGATGCACGAAGGCTAAACTAGAAAGTTAGACTTCTAGGAACATTAAATAGAGTACAACGGTCCACATTGATACTTTGGAATTGCGCAACTCTCTCCATAGAGGAGCTTTTCACGTTTTTCTTCAATTTGAGACATAACTTGGTCTATTCGCGTCTTTACCTTACGAAATGTCGCACGAAGGCTCAACTAGCAAGTTAGACTTTCAAGAGCACTAAATAGAGTACAACCGTCCACATTGATGCTTTGGAATTGCTCAACTCTCTCCATAGAGGAGCTTTTCACTTTTTTGTGCAATTTGAGACATAACTTGGTCTATTCGCGTCTTTACCTTACGAAACGTGGCACGAAGGCTCAACTAGCAAGTTAGACTTTTAACAGCACTTAATAGAGTACAACGGTCCACATTGATGCTTTGGAATTGCTCAACTCTCTCCATAGAGGAGCTTTTCACATTTTTGTGCAATTTGAGGCATAACTTGGTCCATTCGCGTCTTTACCTTACGAAACGTGGCACGAAGGCTCAACTAGCAAGTTAGACTTTTAAGAGCACTCAATAGAGTACAACGGTCCACATTGATGCTTTGGAATTGCTCAACTGTCCCCATAGAGGAGCTTTTCACGTTTTTGTGCAATTTCAAACATAACTTGGTCTATTCATAGCTTTACCTTACGAAACGTGGCACGAAGGCTCAACTAGCAAGTAAGACTTTCAAGAGCACTAAATAGAGTACAACGGTCCACATTGATGCTTTGGAATTGCTCAACTCTTTCCATAGAGGAGCTTTTCACGTTTTTATGCAATTTCAAACATGACTTGGTCTATTCACAACTTTACCTTACGAAACGTGGCACGAAGGCTCAACTAGCAAGTTAGACTTTTAAGAGCACTCAATAGAGTACAACGGTCCACATTGATGCTTTGGAATTGCTCAACTGTCCCCATAGAGGAGCTTGTCACGTTTTTGTGCAATTTCAAACATAACTTGGTCTATTCATAGCTTTACCTTACGAAACGTGGCACGAAGGCTCAACTAGCAAGTAAGACTTTCAAGAGCACTAAATAGAGTACAACGGTCCACATTGATGCTTTGGAATTGCTCAACTCTTTCCATAGAGGAGCTTTTCACGTTTTTGTGCAATTTCAAACATAACTTGGTCTATTCACAGCTTTACCTTACGAAACACGGCACGAAGGCTCAACTAGCAAGTAAGACTTTGAAGAGCACTAAATAGAGTACAACGGTCCACATTGATGCTTTGAAATTGCTCAACTCCTTCCATAGAGGAGCTTTTCACGTTTTTAAGCAATTTGAGACATAACTTGGTCTATTCGCGTCTTTACCTTACAAAGCGTGGCACGCAGGCTCAACTAGCAAGTTATACTTTTAAGAGCACTAAATAGAGTACAACGGCCCACATTGATGCTTTGGAATTGCTCAACTCTCTCCACAGAGTAGCATTTCACGTTTTGTGCAATTTCAAACTTAACTTGGTCTATTCGCATCTTTTACCTATGAAACTTTGCACGAAGGCTAAACTAGCAACCTAGACTTCGAAGAATAGGAAATAGAGTACAACGGTCCACATTGATGCTTTGGAATTGCTCAACTCTCTCCATAGAGGAGCTTTTGACGTTTTTGTGCAATTTCAAACATAACTTGGTCTATTCACATCTTTTACCTGCAAAACGATGCACAAAGGCTAAACTAGCAAGTTAGACTTCTAAGAACACTAAATACAGTACAACGGTTCACATTCATGCTTTGGAATTGCTCAACTCTCTCCATAGAGGAGCTTTTCACGTTTTTCTTCAATTTGAGACATAACTTGGTCTATTCGCGTCTTTACCTTACGAAACGTTGCACGAAGGCTCAACTAGCAAGTTAGACTTTCAAGAGCACTAAATAGAGTACAACGGTCCACATTGATGCTTTGGAATTGCTCAACTCTCTCCATAGAGGAGCTTTTCACGTTTTTGTGCAATTTGAGACATAACTTGGTCTATTCGCGTCTTTACCTTACGAAACGTGGCACGAAGGCTCAACTAGCAAGTTAGACTTTTAAGAGCACTCAATAGAGTACAACGGTCCACATTGATGCTTTGGAATTGCTCAACTCTCTCCATAGAGGAGCTTTTCACGTTTTTGTGCAATTTGAGACATAACTTGGTCTATTCGCGTCTTTAGCTTACGAAACGTGGCACGAAGGCTCAACTAGCAAGTTACACTTTTAAGAGCACTCAATAGAGTACAACCGTCCACATTGATGCTTTGGAATTGCTCAACTCTCTCCACAGAGGAGCATTTCACGTTTTTGTGCAATTTCAAACTTAACTTGGTCTATTCGCATCTTTTACCTATGAAACTTTGCACGAAGGCTAAACTAGAAACCTAGACTTCGAAGAACAGTAAATAGAGTACAACGGTCCTCATTGATGCTTTGGAATTGCTCAACTCTCTCCATAGAGGAGATTTTTCACGTTTTTGTTCAATTTCAAACATAACTTGGTATATTCGCATCTTTACCTTATGAAACGTCGCACGAAGGCTCAACTAGCAAGTTAGACTTTCAAGAGCACTAAATAGAGTACAACGGCCCACATTGATGCTTTGGAATTGCTCAACTCTCTCCACAGAGGAGCATTTCACGTTTTTGTGCAATTTCAAACTTAACTTGGTCTATTCGCATCTTTTACCTACGAAACTTTGCACGAAGGCTAAACTAGCAACCTAGACTTCGAAGAACAGTAAATAGAGTACAACGGTTCCACATTGATGCTTTTGGAATTGCTCAACTCTCTCCATAGAGGAGCTTTTGACGTTTTTGTGCAATTTCAAATATAACTTGGTCTATTCGCATCTTTACCTTACGAAACGTGGCACGAAGGCTCAACTAGCAAGTTAGATTTTCAAGAGCACTAAATAGAGTATAACGGTCCACATTGATGCTTTGGAATTGCTCAACTCTCTCCATAGAGGAGCTTTTCACGTTTTTAAGCAATTTGAGACATAACTTGGTCTATTCGCGTCTTTACCTTACAAAACGTGGCACGCAGGCTCAACTAGCAAGTTATACATTTTAAGAGCACTAAATAGAGTACAACGGCCCACATTGATGCTTTGGAATGCTCAACTCTCTCCACAGAGGAGCATTTCACGTTTTGTGCAATTTCAAACTTAACTTGGTCTATTCCCATCTTTTACCTACGAAACGTTGCACGAAGGCTAAACTAGCAACTTAGACTTCGAAGAACAGTAAATAGAGTACAACGGTCCACATTGATGCTTTGGAATTGCTCAATTCTCTCCATAGACGAGCTTTTCACGTTTTTTATGCAATTTCAAACATAACTTGGTCTATTCGCATCTTTACCTTATGAAACGTGGCACGAAGGCTCAACTAGCAAGTACACTTTCAAGAGCACTAAATAGAGTACAACGGTCCACATTGATGCTTTGGAATTGCTCAACTCTCTCCATAGAGGAGCTTTTCACGTTTTTGTGCAATTTCAAACGTAACTTGGTCTATTCGCATCTTTTACCTGTGAAACAATGCACGAAGGCTAAACTAGCAAGTTAGACTTCTAAGAACACTAAATAGAGTACAACGGTCCACATTGACGCTTTGGAATTGCTCAACTCTCTCCATAGAGGAGCTTTTCACGTTTTTTTTTTCAATTTCAAACATAACTTGGTCTATTCGCATCGTTTACCTTACGAAACGTCGCACGAAGGCTCAACTAGCAGTTAGACTTTCAAGAGAATAGAGTACAACCGTCCACATTGATGCTTTGGAATTGCCTCAACTCTCTCCATAGAGGAGCTTTTCACGTTTTTGTGCAATTTGAGACAAACTTGGTCTATTCGCGTCTTTACCTTACGAAACGTGGCACGAAGGCTCAACTAGCAAGTTAGACTTTTAAGAGCACTCAATAGAGTACAACGGTCCACATTGATGCTTTGGAATTGCTCAACTCTCTCCATAGAGGAGCTTTTCACGTTTTTGTGCAATTTGAGACATAACTTGGTCTATTCGCGTCTTTACCTTACGAAACTGTGGCACGAAGGCTCAACTAGCAAGTTAGACTTTTAGAGCACTAATAGAGTACAACGGTCCACATTGATGCTTTGGAATTGCTCAACTCTCTCCATAGAGGAGCTTTTCACGTTTTTGTGCAATTTCAAACTAACTTGGTCTATTCGCATCTTTACCTTACGAAACTGCACGAAGGCTCAACTAGCAAGTAGACTTCGAAGAACTAAATAGAGTACAACGGTCCACATTGATGCTTTGGAATTGCTCAACTCTCTCCATAGAGGAGCTTTTCACGTTTTTGTGCAATTTCAAACATAACTTGGTCTATTCGCATCTTTACCTTACGAAACGTGCACGAAGGCTCAACTAGCAAGTTAGACTTTCAAGAGCACTAAATAGAGTACAACGGTCCACATTGATGCTTTGGAATTGCTCAACTCTCTCCATAGAGGAGCTTTCACGTTTTTGTGCAATTTCAAACATAACTTGGTCTATTCGCATCTTTACCTTACGAAACGTGCACGAAGGCTCAACTAGCAAGTTAGACTTTCAAGAACTAAATAGAGTACAACGGTCCACATTGATGCTTTGGAATTGCTCAACTCTCTCCATAGAGGAGCTTTTACGTTTTTGTGCAATTTCAAACATAACTTGGTCTATTCGCATCTTTACCTTACGAAACGTGGCACGAAGGCTCAACTAGCAAGTTAGACTTTCAAGAGCACTAAATAGAGTACAACGGTCCACATTGATGCTTTGGAATTGCTCAACTCTCTCCATAGAGGAGCTTTCACGTTTTTTGCAATTTCAACATAACTTGGTCTATTCGCATCTTTACCTTACAAACGTGGCACGAAGGCTCAACTAGCAAGTTAGACTTTAAGAGCACTAAATAGAGTACAACGGTCCACATTGATGCTTTGGAATTGCTCAACTCTCTCCATAGAGGAGCTTTCACGTTTTTGTGCAATTTCAAATAACTTGGTCTATTCGCATCTTTACCTTACAAAACGTGGCACGAAGGCTCAACTAGCAAGTTAGACTTTCAAGAACTAAATAGAGTACAACGGTCCACATTGATGCTTTGGAATTGCTCAACTCTCTCCATAGAGGAGCTTTTCACGTTTTTTGCAATTTCAAACATAACTTGGTCTATTCGCATCTTTACCTTATGAAACGTGCACGAAGGCTCAACTAGCAAGTTAGACTTCAAGAGCACTAAATAGAGTACAACGGTCCACATTGATGCTTTGGAATTGCTCAACTCTCTCCATAGAGGAGCTTTTCACGTTTTTTGTGCAATTTCAAACATAACTTGGTCTATTCGCATCTTTACCTTGAAACGTGCACGAAGGCTCAACTAGCAAGTTAGACTTTCAAGAGCACTAAATAGAGTACAACGGTCCACATTGATGCTTTGGAATTGCTCAACTCTCTCCATAGAGGAGCTTTTCACGTTTTTTGCAATTTCAAACATAACTTGGTCTATTCGCATCTTTACCTTACGAAACGTGCACGAAGGCTCAACTAGCAAGTTAGACTTTTAAGAGCACTAAATAGAGTACAACGGTCCACATTGATGCTTTGGAATTGCTCAACTCTCTCCATAGAGGAGCTTTTCACGTTTTTGTGCAATTTGAGACATAACTTGGTCTATTCGCGTCTTTACCTTACGAAACGTGGCACGAAGGCTCAACTAGCAAGTTAGACTTTTAAGAGCACTAATAGAGTACAACGGTCCACATTGATGCTTTGGAATTGCTCAACTCTCTCCATAGAGGAGCTTTTCACGTTTTTGTGCAATTTGAGACATAACTTGGTCTATTCGCGTCTTTACCTTACGAAACGTGGCACGAAGGCTCAACTAGCAAGTTACACTTTTAAGAGCACTAAATAGAGTACAACGGTCCACATTGATGCTTTGGAATTGCTCAACTCTCTCCATAGAGGAGCTTTTCACGTTTTTGTGCAATTTGAGACATAACTTGGTCTATTCGCGTCTTTACCTTACAAAACGTGGCACGCAGGCTCAACTAGCAAGCTATACTTTTAAGAGCACTAATAGAGTACAACGGTCCACATTGATGCTTTGGAATTGCTCAACTCTCTCCACAGAGGAGCATTTCACGTTTTTGTGCAATTTCAAACTTAACTTGGTCTATTCCATCTTTTACCTACAAAACGTGCACGAAGGCTAAACTAGCAACTTAGACTTCGAAGAACAGTAAATAGAGTACAACGGTCCACATTGATGCTTTGGAATTGCTCAACTCTCTCCATAGAGGAGCTTTTCACGTTTTTGTGCAATTTCAAACATAACTTGGTCTATTCGCATCTTTACCTACGAAACGTGCACGAAGGCTAACTAGCAAGTTAGACTTCAAGCACTAAATAGAGTACAACGGTCCACATTGATGCTTTGGAATTGCTCAACTCTCTCCATAGAGGAGCTTTTCACGTTTTTGCAATTTCAAACATAACTTGGTCTATTCGCATCTTTACCTTACGAAACGCGCACGAAGGCTCAACTAGCAAGTTAGACCTCAAGAGCACTAAATAGAGTACAACGGTCCACATTGATGCTTTGGAATTGCTCAACTCTCTCCATAGAGGAGCTTTTCACGTTTTTGTGCAATTTCAAACTAACTTGGTCTATTCGCATCTTTACCTACGAAACGTGCACGAAGGCTAACTAGCAAGTAGACTTCGAAGAACACTAAATAGAGTACAACGGTCCACATTGATGCTTTGGAATTGCTCAACTCTCTCCATAGAGGAGCTTTTCACGTTTTTGTGCAATTTCAAACATAACTTGGTCTATTCGCATCTTTACCTTACGAAACGTGGCACGAAGGCTCAACTAGCAAGTTAGACTTTCAAGAGCACTAAATAGAGTACAACGGTCCACATTGATGCTTTGGAATTGCTCAACTCTCTCCAGAGGAGCTTTTCACGTTTTTGCAATTTGAACATAACTTGGTCTATTCGCGTCTTTACCTTACAAACGTGGCACGAAGGCTCAACTAGCAAGTTATACTTCTAAGAGCACTAAATAGAGTACAACGGTCCACATTGATGCTTTGGAATTGCTCAACTCTCTCCATAGAGGAGCTTTCATGTTTTTGCAATTTCAAACTAACTTGGTCTATTCATCTTTACCTACGAAACGTGCACGAAGGCTCAAACTAGCAACTTAGACTTCGAAGAACTAAATAGAGTACAACGGTCCACATTGATGCTTTGGAATTGCTCAACTCTCTCCATAGAGGAGCTTTTCACGTTTTTGCAATTTCAAACATAACTTGGTCTATTCGCATCTTTACCTTACGAAACGTGCACGAAGGCTCAACTAGCAAGTTACTTTCAAGAGCACTAAATAGAGTACAACGGTCCACATTGATGCTTTGGAATTGCTCAACTCTCTCCATAGAGGAGCTTTTCACGTTTTTGTGCAATTTCAAACATAACTTGGTCTATTCGCATCTTTACCTGCGAAACGTGCACGAAGGCTAAAGCAAGTTAGACTTCTAAGAACACTAAATAGAGTACAACGGTCCACATTGATGCTTTGGAATTGCTCAACTCTCTCCATAGAGGAGCTTTTCACGTTTTTTCAATTTCAAACATAACTTGGTCTATTCGCATCTTTACCTTACGAAACGTGCACGAAGGCTCAACTAGCAAGTTAGACTTTCAAGAGCACTAAATAGAGTACAACGTCCACATTGATGCTTTGGAATTGCTCAACTCTCTCCATAGAGGAGCTTTTCACGTTTTTGTGCAATTTGAGACATAACTTGGTCTATTCGCGTCTTTACCTTACGAAACGTGGCACGAAGGCTCAACTAGCAAGTTAGACTTTTAAGAGCACTAAATAGAGTACAACGGTCCACATTGATGCTTTGGAATTGCTCAACTCTCTCCATAGAGGAGCTTTTCACGTTTTTGTGCAATTTCAAACTAACTTGGTCTATTCGCATCTTTACCTTACGAAACTGCACGAAGGCTAAACTAGCAACCTAGACTTCGAAGAACTAAATAGAGTACAACGGTCCACATTGATGCTTTGGAATTGCTCAACTCTCTCCATAGAGGAGCTTTTCACGTTTTTGTGCAATTTCAAACATAACTTGGTCTATTCGCATCTTTACCTTACGAAACGTGGCACGAAGGCTCAACTAGCAAGTTAGACTTTCAAGAGCACTAAATAGAGTACAACGGTCCACATTGATGCTTTGGAATTGCTCAACTCTCTCCATAGAGGAGCTTTTCACGTTTTTAAGCAATTTGAGACATAACTTGGTCTATTCGCGTCTTTACCTTACAAACGTGGCACGCAGGCTCAACTAGCAAGTTAGACTTTCAAGAGCACTAAATAGAGTACAACGGTCCACATTGATGCTTTGGAATTGCTCAACTCTCTCCAAAGAGGAGCTTTTCACGTTTTTGCAATTTGAGACAAACTTGGTCTATTCGCGTCTTTACCTTACCAAACGTGGCACGAAGGCTCAACTAGCAAGTTAGACTTCTAAGAGCACTAAATAGAGTACAACGGCCCACATTGATGCTTTGGAATTGCTCAACTCTCTCCAGAGGAGCTTTCATGTTTTTGTGCAATTTCAAACTAACTTGGTCTATTCCATCTTTACCTACGAAACGTTGCACGAAGGCTAAACTAGCAATTAGACTTCGAAGAACTAAATAGAGTACAACGGTCCACATTGATGCTTTGGAATTGCTCAATCTCTCCATAGAGGAGCTTTTCACGTTTTTATGCAATTTCAAACATAACTTGGTCTATTCGCATCTTTACCTTATGAAACGTGGCACGAAGGCTCAACTAGCAAGTTACTTTCAAGAGCACTAAATAGAGTACAACGGTCCACATTGATGCTTTGGAATTGCTCAACTCTCTCCATAGAGGAGCTTTTCACGTTTTTGTGCAATTTCAAACATAACTTGGTCTATTCGCATCTTTTACCTGTGAAACGTGCACGAAGGCTAACTAGCAAGTTAGACTTCTAAGAACACTAAATAGAGTACAACGGTCCACATTGATGCTTTGGAATTGCTCAACTCTCTCCATAGAGGAGCTTTTCACGTTTTTTTCAATTTCAAACATAACTTGGTCTATTCGCATCTTTACCTTACGAAACGTGCACGAAGGCTCAACTAGCAAGTTAGACTTTCAAGAGCACTAAATAGAGTACAACGGTCCACATTGATGCTTTGGAATTGCTCAACTCTCTCCATAGAGGAGCTTTTCACGTTTTTGTGCAATTTGAGACATAACTTGGTCTATTCGCGTCTTTACCTTACGAAACGTGGCACGAAGGCTCAACTAGCAAGTTAGACTTTTAAGAGCACTCAATAGAGTACAACGGTCCACATTGATGCTTTGGAATTGCTCAACTCTCTCCATAGAGGAGCTTTTCACGTTTTTGTGCAATTTGAGACATAACTTGGTCTATTCGCGTCTTTACCTTACAAAACGTGGCACGAAGGCTCAACTAGCAAGCTTACTTTTAAGAGCACTAAATAGAGTACAACGGTCCACATTGATGCTTTGGAATTGCTCAACTCTCTCCAGAGGAGCTTTTCACGTTTTTGTGTAATTTCAAATAACTTGGTCTATTCGCATCTTTTACCTACAAACGTGCACGAAGGCTAAACTAGCAACTTAGACTTCGAAGAACAGTAAATAGAGTACAACGGTCCACATTGATGCTTTGGAATTGCTCAACTATCTCCATAGAGGAGCTTTTCACGTTTTTGTGCAATTTCAAACATAACTTGGTCTATTCGCATCTTTACCTACGAAACGTGCACGAAGGCTAAACTAGCAAGTTAGACTTCTAAGAACACTAAATAGAGTACAACGGTCCACATTGATGCTTTGGAATTGCTCAACTCTCTCCATAGAGGAGCTTTTCACGTTTTTGTTCAATTTCAAACATAACTTGGTCTATTCGCATCTTTACCTTACGAAACGTGCACGAAGGCTCAACTAGCAAGTTAGACTTCAAGAGCACTAAATAGAGTACAACGTCCACATTGATGCTTTGGAATTGCTCAACTCTCTCCATAGAGGAGCTTTCACGTTTTTGTGCAATTTCAAACATAACTTGGTCTATTCGCATCTTTACCTACGAAACGTGCACGAAGGCTCAACTAGCAAGTAGACTTCGAAGACACTAAATAGAGTACAACGGTCCACATTGATGCTTTGGAATTGCTCAACTCTCTCCATAGAGGAGCTTTTCACGTTTTTGTGCAATTTCAAACATAACTTGGTCTATTCGCATCTTTACCTTACGAAACGTGGCACGAAGGCTCAACTAGCAAGTTAGACTTTCAAGAGCACTAAATAGAGTACAACGGTCCCATTGATGCTTTGGAATTGCTCAACTCTCTCCATAGAGGAGCTTTTCACGTTTTTGCAATTTGAACATAACTTGGTCTATTCGCGTCTTTACCTTACAAACGTGGCACGAAGGCTCAACTAGCAAGTTATACTTTTAAGAGCACTAAATAGAGTACAACGGCCCATTGATGCTTTGGAATTGCTCAACTCTCTCCACAGAGGAGCTTTCACGTTTTTGTGCAATTTCAAACTAACTTGGTCTATTCCATCTTTACCTACGAAACGTTGCACGAAGGCTAAACTAGCAACTTAGACTTCGAAGAACTAAATAGAGTACAACGGTCCACATTGATGCTTTGGAATTGCTCAATCTCTCCATAGAGAGCTTTTCAGTTTTTTGCAATTTCAAACATAACTTGGTCTATTCGCATCTTTACCTTATGAAACGTGGCACGAAGGCTCAACTAGCAAGTTAGACTTTCAAGAGCACTAAATGAGTACAACGGTCCACATTGATGCTTTGGAATTGCTCAACTCTCTCCATAGAGGAGCTTTTCACGTTTTTGTGCAATTTCAAACATAACTTGGTCTATTCGCATCTTTACCTTGAAACGTGCACGAAGGCTAACTAGCAAGTTAGACTTCAAGACTAAATAGAGTACAACGGTCCACATTGATGCTTTGGAATTGCTCAACTCTCTCCATAGAGGAGCTTTTCACGTTTTTTTCAATTTCAACATAACTTGGTCTATTCGCATCTTTACCTTACGAAACGTCGCACGAAGGCTCAACTAGCAAGTTAGACTTTCAAGAGCACTAAATAGAGTACAACGGTCCACATTGATGCTTTGGAATTGCTCAACTCTCTCCATAGAGGAGCTTTTCACGTTTTTGTGCAATTTGAGACATAACTTGGTCTATTCGCGTCTTTACCTTACGAAACGTGGCACGAAGGCTCAACTAGCAAGTTAGACTTTTAAGAGCACTAAATAGAGTACAACGGTCCACATTGATGCTTTGGAATTGCTCAACTCTCTCCATAGAGGAGCTTTTCACGTTTTTGTGCAATTTGAGACATAACTTGGTCTATTCGCGTCTTTACCTTACAAAGTGGCACGAAGGCTCAACTAGCAAGTTACTTTTAAGAGCACTAAATAGAGTACAACGGTCCACATTGATGCTTTGGAATTGCTCAACTCTCTCCATAGAGGAGCTTTTCACGTTTTTGTGCAATTTGAACATAACTTGGTCTATTCGCCTTTACCTTACAAACGTGGCACGAAGGCTCAACTAGCAAGCTTACTTTTAAGAGCACTAAATAGAGTACAACGGTCCACATTGATGCTTTGGAATTGCTCAATCTCTCCATAGAGGAGCTTTCACGTTTTTGTGCAATTTCAAACTAACTTGGTCTATTCGCATCTTTTACCTACAAACGTGCACGAAGGCTAAACTAGCAAGTTAGACTTCGAAGAACATAAATAGAGTACAACGGTCCACATTGATGCTTTGGAATTGCTCAACTCTCTCCATAGAGGAGCTTTTCACGTTTTTGTGCAATTTCAAACATAACTTGGTCTATTCGCATCTTTACCTTACGAAACGTGCACGAAGGCTAAACTAGCAAGTTAGACTTCTAAGAACTAAATAGAGTACAACGGTCCACATTGATGCTTTGGAATTGCTCAACTCTCTCCATAGAGGAGCTTTTCACGTTTTTTCAATTTGAGACATAACTTGGTCTATTCGCGTCTTTACCTTACGAAACGTCGCACGAAGGCTCAACTAGCAAGTTAGACTTTCAAGAGCACTAAATAGAGTACAACGGTCACATTGATGCTTTGGAATTGCTCAACTCTCTCCATAGAGGAGCTTTTCACTTTTTGTGCAATTTGAGACATAACTTGGTCTATTCGCGTCTTTACCTTACGAAACGTGGCACGAAGGCTCAACTAGCAAGTTAGACTTTTAAGAGCACTAATAGAGTACAACGGTCCACATTGATGCTTTGGAATTGCTCAACTCTCCCATAGAGGAGCTTTTCACGTTTTTGTGCAATTTACATAACTTGGTCTATTCGCGTCTTTACCTTACGAAACGTGGCACGAAGGCTCAACTAGCAAGTTAGACTTTAAGAGCACTAAATAGAGTACAACGGTCCACATTGATGCTTTGGAATTGCTCAACTCTCCCATAGAGGAGCTTTTCACGTTTTTGTGCAATTTCAAACATAACTTGGTCTATTCATCTTTACCTTACGAAACGTGGCACGAAGGCTCAACTAGCAAGTTAGACTTTCAAGAGCACTAAATAGAGTACAACGGTCCACATTGATGCTTTGGAATTGCTCAACTCTTCCATAGAGGAGCTTTTCACGTTTTTTGCAATTTCAAACATAACTTGGTCTATTCACACTTTACCTTACGAAACGTGGCACGAAGGCTCAACTAGCAAGTTAGACTTTTAAGAGCACTAAATAGAGTACAACGGTCCACATTGATGCTTTGGAATTGCTCAACTCTCCCATAGAGGAGCTTTTCACGTTTTTGTGCAATTTCAAACATAACTTGGTCTATTCATAGCTTTACCTTACGAAACGTGGCACGAAGGCTCAACTAGCAAGTAAGACTTTCAAGAGCACTAAATAGAGTACAACGGTCCACATTGATGCTTTGGAATTGCTCAACTCTTCCATAGAGGAGCTTTTCACGTTTTTGTGCAATTTCAAACATAACTTGGTCTATTCATCTTTACCTTACGAAACGTGCACGAAGGCTCAACTAGCAAGTTAAGACTTTAAGAGCACTAAATAGAGTACAACGGTCCACATTGATGCTTTGGAATTGCTCAACTCTCTCCATAGAGGAGCTTTTCACGTTTTTGCAATTTCAACATAACTTGGTCTATTCGCGTCTTTACCTTACAAACGTGGCACGAAGGCTCAACTAGCAAGTTACTTTTAAGAGCACTAAATAGAGTACAACGGTCCACATTGATGCTTTGGAATTGCTCAACTCTCTCCATAGAGGAGCTTTCACGTTTTTGTGCAATTTCAAACTAACTTGGTCTATTCGCATCTTTACCTACGAAACTGCACGAAGGCTAACTAGCAAGTTAGACTTCGAAGAATAAAATAGAGTACAACGGTCCACATTGATGCTTTGGAATTGCTCAACTCTCTCCATAGAGGAGCTTTTCACGTTTTTGTGCAATTTCAAACATAACTTGGTCTATTCGCATCTTTACCTGAAACGTGCACGAAGGCTAACTAGCAAGTTAGACTTTTAAGAGCACTAAATAGAGTACAACGGTCCACATTGATGCTTTGGAATTGCTCAACTCTCTCCATAGAGGAGCTTTTCACGTTTTTGTTCAATTTGAGACATAACTTGGTCTATTCGCGTCTTTACCTTACGAAACGTGGCACGAAGGCTCAACTAGCAAGTTAGACTTTCAAGAGCACTAAATAGAGTACAACGGTCCACATTGATGCTTTGGAATTGCTCAACTCTCTCCATAGAGGAGCTTTTCACGTTTTTGTGCAATTTGAGACATAACTTGGTCTATTCGCGTCTTTACCTTACGAAACGTGGCACGAAGGCTCAACTAGCAAGTTAGACTTTTAAGAGCACTCAATAGAGTACAACGGTCCACATTGATGCTTTGGAATTGCTCAACTCTCTCCATAGAGGAGCTTTCACGTTTTTGTGCAATTTCAAACTTAACTTGGTCTATTCGCGTCTTTACCTTACGAAACGTGGCACGAAGGCTCAACTAGCAAGTTACACTTTTAAGAGCACTAAATAGAGTACAACGGTCCACATTGATGCTTTGGAATTGCTCAACTCTCTCCATAGAGGAGCATTTCACGTTTTTGTGCAATTTCAAACTAACTTGGTCTATTCGCATCTTTACCTACGAAACGTGCACGAAGGCTCAACTAGCAATAGACTTTCAAGAACTAAATAGAGTACAACGGTCCCATTGATGCTTTGGAATTGCTCAACTCTCTCCATAGAGGAGCATTTCACGTTTTTGTGCAATTTCAAACATAACTTGGTCTATTCGCATCTTTACCTATAAACGCACGAAGGCTCAACTAGCAAGTAGACTTTCAAGAGCACTAAATAGAGTACAACGGTCCACATTGATGCTTTGGAATTGCTCAACTCTCTCCATAGAGGAGCTTTCACGTTTTTGTGCAATTTCAAACTAACTTGGTCTATTCGCATCTTTACCTACGAAACGTGGCACGAAGGCTAACTAGCAATAGACTTCAAGAACTAAATAGAGTACAACGGTCCACATTGATGCTTTGGAATTGCTCAACTCTCTCCATAGAGGAGCTTTTCACGTTTTTGTGCAATTTCAAATATAACTTGGTCTATTCGCATCTTTACCTTACGAAACGTGGCACGAAGGCTCAACTAGCAAGTTATACTTTAAGAGCACTAAATAGAGTACAACGGTCCACATTGATGCTTTGGAATTGCTCAACTCTCTCCATAGAGGAGCTTTTCACGTTTTTGCAATTTCAACATAACTTGGTCTATTCGCGTCTTTACCTTACGAAACGTGGCACGAAGGCTCAACTAGCAAGTTATACTTTAAGAGCACTAAATAGAGTACAACGGTCCACATTGATGCTTTGGAATTGCTCAACTCTCTCCATAGAGGAGCTTTCACGTTTTTGTGCAATTTCAATAACTTGGTCTATTCGCATCTTTACCTACGAAACGTGCACGAAGGCTAAACTAGCAAGTTAGACTTCAAGAACTAAATAGAGTACAACGGTCCACATTGATGCTTTGGAATTGCTCAATCTCTCCATAGAGGAGCTTTTCACGTTTTTTGCAATTTCAAACATAACTTGGTCTATTCGCATCTTACCTTATGAAACGTGCACGAAGGCTCAACTAGCAAGTTACTTTCAAGAGCACTAAATAGAGTACAACGGTCCACATTGATGCTTTGGAATTGCTCAACTCTCTCCATAGAGGAGCTTTTCACGTTTTTGTGCAATTTCAAACATAACTTGGTCTATTCGCATCTTTACCTTGAAACGTGCACGAAGGCTCAACTAGCAAGTTAGACTTCAAGAACACTAAATAGAGTACAACGGTCCACATTGATGCTTTGGAATTGCTCAACTCTCTCCATAGAGGAGCTTTTCACGTTTTTTGCAATTTCAAACATAACTTGGTCTATTCGCATCTTTACCTTACGAAACGTGCACGAAGGCTCAACTAGCAAGTTAGACTTTTAAGAGCACTAAATAGAGTACAACGGTCCACATTGATGCTTTGGAATTGCTCAACTCTCTCCATAGAGGAGCTTTTCACGTTTTTGTGCAATTTGAGACATAACTTGGTCTATTCGCGTCTTTACCTTACGAAACGTGGCACGAAGGCTCAACTAGCAAGTTAGACTTTTAAGAGCACTCAATAGAGTACAACGGTCCACATTGATGCTTTGGAATTGCTCAACTCTCTCCATAGAGGAGCTTTTCACGTTTTTGTGCAATTTGAACATAACTTGGTCTATTCGCATCTTTACCTTATGAAATGTGGCACGAAGGCTCAACTAGCAAGTTAGACTTTTAAGAGCACAAATAGAGTACAACGGTCCACATTGATGCTTTGGAATTGCTCAACTCTCTCCATAGAGGAGCTTTTCACGTTTTTGTGCAATTTCAAACTAACTTGGTCTATTCGCATCTTTTACCTACGAAACTTGCACGAAGGCTAAACTAGCAAGTAGACTTCGAAGAACTAAATAGAGTACAACGGTCCACATTGATGCTTTGGAATTGCTCAACTCTCTCCATAGAGGAGCTTTTCACGTTTTTGTGCAATTTCAAACATAACTTGGTCTATTCGCATCTTTACCTTATGAAACGTGCACGAAGGCTCAACTAGCAAGTTAGACTTTCAAGAGCACTAAATAGAGTACAACGGTCCACATTGATGCTTTGGAATTGCTCAACTCTCTCCATAGAGGAGCTTTCACGTTTTTGTGCAATTTCAACATAACTTGGTCTATTCGCATCTTTACCTTACGAAACGTGGCACGAAGGCTAACTAGCAAGTAGACTTCAAGAGCACTAAATAGAGTACAACGGTCCACATTGATGCTTTGGAATTGCTCAACTCTCTCCATAGAGGAGCTTTCACGTTTTTGTGCAATTTCAAACATAACTTGGTCTATTCGCATCTTTACCTTACGAAACGTGGCACGAAGGCTCAACTAGCAAGTTAGACTTTCAAGAGCACTAAATAGAGTACAACGGTCCACATTGATGCTTTGGAATTGCTCAACTCTCTCCATAGAGGAGCTTTTCACGTTTTTTGCAATTTCAACATAACTTGGTCTATTCGCCTTTACCTTACAAAACGTGCACGAGGCTCAACTAGCAGCAGTTATACTTTAAGAGCACTAAATAGAGTACAACGGTCCACATTGATGCTTTGGAATTGCTCAACTCTCTCCACAGAGGAGCTTTCACGTTTTTGTGCAATTTCAAACTAACTTGGTCTATTCCATCTTTACCTACAAACGTTGGCACGAAGGCTAACTAGCAACTTAGACTTCGAAGAACACTAAATAGAGTACAACGGTCCACATTGATGCTTTGGAATTGCTCAATCTCTCCATAGAGGAGCTTTTCATGTTTTTGCAATTTCAAACATAACTTGGTCTATTCGCATCTTTACCTTAAAACGTGGCACGAAGGCTCAACTAGCAAGTTACTTTCAAGAGCACTAAATAGAGTACAACGGTCCACATTGATGCTTTGGAATTGCTCAACTCTCTCCATAGAGGAGCTTTTCACGTTTTTGTGCAATTTCAAACATAACTTGGTCTATTCGCATCTTTTACGAAACGTGCACGAAGGCTAACTAGCAAGTTAGACTTCTAAGAGCACTAAATAGAGTACAACGGTCCACATTGACGCTTTGGAATTGCTCAACTCTCTCCATAGAGGAGCTTTTCACGTTTTTTTCAATTTCAAATAACTTGGTCTATTCGCATCTTTACCTTACGAAACGTGCACGAAGGCTCAACTAGCAAGTTAGACTTTCAAGAGCACTAAATAGAGTACAACGTCCACATTGATGCTTTGGAATTGCTCAACTCTCTCCATAGAGGAGCTTTTCACGTTTTTGTGCAATTTGAGACATAACTTGGTCTATTCGCGTCTTTACCTTACGAAACGTGGCACGAAGGCTCAACTAGCAAGTTAGACTTTTAAGAGCACTAATAGAGTACAACGGTCCACATTGATGCTTTGGAATTGCTCAACTCTCTCCATAGAGGAGCTTTTCACGTTTTTGTGCAATTTGAGACATAACTTGGTCTATTCGCGTCTTTACCTTACAAATGGCACGAAGGCTCAACTAGCAAGTTACTTTTAAGAGCACTAAATAGAGTACAACGGTCCACATTGATGCTTTGGAATTGCTCAACTCTCTCCATAGAGGAGCTTTTCACGTTTTTGTGCAATTTGAACATAACTTGGTCTATTCGCGTCTTTACCTTACAAAACGTGCACGAAGGCTCAACTAGCAAGCTTACTTTTAAGAGCACTAAATAGAGTACAACGGTCCACATTGATGCTTTGGAATTGCTCAACTCTCTCCAGAGGAGCTTTTCACGTTTTTGTGCAATTTCAAACTAACTTGGTCTATTCGCATCTTTTACCTACGAAACGTGCACGAAGGCTAAACTAGCAACTTAGACTTCGAAGAACATAAATAGAGTACAACGGTCCACATTGATGCTTTGGAATTGCTCAACTCTCTCCATAGAGGAGCTTTTCACGTTTTTGTGCAATTTCAAACATAACTTGGTCTATTCGCATCTTTACCTACGAAACGTGCACGAAGGCTAAACTAGCAAGTTAGACTTCAAGAACACTAAATAGAGTACAACGGTCCACATTGATGCTTTGGAATTGCTCAACTCTCTCCATAGAGGAGCTTTTCACGTTTTTGTTCAATTTCAAACATAACTTGGTCTATTCGCATCTTTACCTTACGAAACGTGCACGAAGGCTCAACTAGCAAGTTAGACTCTCAAGAGCACTAAATAGAGTACAACGTCCACATTGATGCTTTGGAATTGCTCAACTCTCTCCATAGAGGAGCTTTTCACGTTTTTGTGCAATTTCAAACTAACTTGGTCTATTCGCATCTTTACCTACGAAACTGCACGAAGGCTAACTAGCAAGTAGACTTCGAAGAACTAAATAGAGTACAACGGTCCACATTGATGCTTTGGAATTGCTCAACTCTCTCCATAGAGGAGCTTTTCACGTTTTTGTGCAATTTCAACATAACTTGGTCTATTCGCATCTTTACCTTACGAAACGTGGCACGAAGGCTCAACTAGCAAGTTAGACTTTCAAGAGCACTAAATAGAGTACAACGGTCCACATTGATGCTTTGGAATTGCTCAACTCTCTCCAAGAGGAGCTTTTCACGTTTTTGCAATTTCAAACAAACTTGGTCTATTCGCGTCTTTACCTTACGAAACGTGCACGAAGGCTCAACTAGCAAGTTACTTCTAAGAGCACTAAATAGAGTACAACGGTCCACATTGATGCTTTGGAATTGCTCAACTCTCTCCATAGAGGAGCTTTCATGTTTTTGCAATTTCAAACTAACTTGGTCTATTCGCATCTTTACCTACGAAACGTGCACGAAGGCTCAACTAGCAAGTTAGACTTCGAAGAAAAATAAATAGAGTACAACGGTCCACATTGATGCTTTGGAATTGCTCAACTCTCTCCATAGAGGAGCTTTTCACGTTTTTGTGCAATTTCAAACATAACTTGGTCTATTCGCATCTTTACCTTACGAAACGTGCACGAAGGCTCAACTAGCAAGTTACACTTTAAGAGCACTAAATAGAGTACAACGGTCCACATTGATGCTTTGGAATTGCTCAACTCTCTCCATAGAGGAGCTTTTCACGTTTTTGTGCAATTTCAACATAACTTGGTCTATTCGCATCTTTACCTTACGAAACGTGCACGAAGGCTCAACTAGCAAGTTAGACTTCTAAGAGCACTAAATAGAGTACAACGGTCCACATTGATGCTTTGGAATTGCTCAACTCTCTCCATAGAGGAGCTTTTCACGTTTTTTTCAATTTCAAACATAACTTGGTCTATTCGCATCTTTACCTTACGAAACGTGCACGAAGGCTCAACTAGCAAGTTAGACTTTCAAGAGCACTAAATAGAGTACAACGGTCCACATTGATGCTTTGGAATTGCTCAACTCTCTCCATAGAGGAGCTTTTCACGTTTTTGTGCAATTTCAACATAACTTGGTCTATTCGCATCTTTACCTTACGAAACGTGCACGAAGGCTCAACTAGCAAGTTAGACTTTTAAGAGCACTAAATAGAGTACAACGGTCCACATTGATGCTTTGGAATTGCTCAACTCTCTCCATAGAGGAGCTTTTCACGTTTTTGTGCAATTTCAAACTAACTTGGTCTATTCGCATCTTTACCTACGAAACGTGGCACGAAGGCTCAACTAGCAAGTTAGACTTTCAAGAACTAAATAGAGTACAACGGTCCACATTGATGCTTTGGAATTGCTCAACTCTCTCCATAGAGGAGCTTTTCACGTTTTTGTGCAATTTCAACATAACTTGGTCTATTCGCATCTTTACCTTACGAAACGTGGCACGAAGGCTCAACTAGCAAGTTAGACTTTCAAGAGCACTAAATAGAGTACAACGGTCCACATTGATGCTTTGGAATTGCTCAACTCTCTCCAGAGGAGCTTTTCACGTTTTTAAGCAATTTGAGACATAACTTGGTCTATTCGCGTCTTTACCTTACAAACGTGGCACGCAGGCTCAACTAGCAAGTTAGACTTTCAAGAGCACTAAATAGAGTACAACGGTCCACATTGATGCTTTGGAATTGCTCAACTCTCTCCAAAGAGGAGCTTTTCACGTTTTTGCAATTTGAACAAACTTGGTCTATTCGCGTCTTTACCTTACGAAACGTGGCACGAAGGCTCAACTAGCAAGTTAGACTTCGAAGAGCACTAAATAGAGTACAACGGTCCACATTGATGCTTTGGAATTGCTCAACTCTCTCCACAGAGGAGCTTTCATGTTTTTGCAATTTCAAACTAACTTGGTCTATTCGCATCTTTACCTTACGAAACGTGCACGAAGGCTAACTAGCAAGTTAGACTTCAAAACTAAATAGAGTACAACGGTCCACATTGATGCTTTGGAATTGCTCAACTCTCTCCATAGAGGAGCTTTTCACGTTTTTTGCAATTTCAAACATAACTTGGTCTATTCGCATCTTTACCTTATGAAACGTGCACGAAGGCTAACTAGCAAGTTACTTAAGAGCACTAAATAGAGTACAACGGTCCACATTGATGCTTTGGAATTGCTCAACTCTCTCCATAGAGGAGCTTTTCACGTTTTTGTGCAATTTCAAACATAACTTGGTCTATTCGCATCTTTACCTTGAAACGTGCACGAAGGCTCAACTAGCAAGTTAGACTTCAAGAGCACTAAATAGAGTACAACGGTCCACATTGATGCTTTGGAATTGCTCAACTCTCTCCATAGAGGAGCTTTTCACGTTTTTTGCAATTTCAAACATAACTTGGTCTATTCGCATCTTTACCTTACGAAACGTGCACGAAGGCTCAACTAGCAAGTTAGACTTTTAAGAGCACTAAATAGAGTACAACGGTCCACATTGATGCTTTGGAATTGCTCAACTCTCTCCATAGAGGAGCTTTTCACGTTTTTGTGCAATTTGAGACATAACTTGGTCTATTCGCGTCTTTACCTTACGAAACGTGGCACGAAGGCTCAACTAGCAAGTTAGACTTTTAAGAGCACTAAATAGAGTACAACGGTCCACATTGATGCTTTGGAATTGCTCAACTCTCTCCATAGAGGAGCTTTTCACGTTTTTGTGCAATTTGAACATAACTTGGTCTATTCGCGTCTTTACCTTACAAAACGTGCACGAAGGCTCAACTAGCAAGCTACTTTAAGAGCACTAAATAGAGTACAACGGTCCACATTGATGCTTTGGAATTGCTCAACTCTCTCATAGAGGAGCTTTTCACGTTTTTGTGCAATTTCAAACTAACTTGGTCTATTCGCATCTTTTACCTACAAACGTGCACGAAGGCTAAACTAGCAAGTTAGACTTCAAGAACACTAAATAGAGTACAACGGTCCACATTGATGCTTTGGAATTGCTCAACTCTCTCCATAGAGGAGCTTTTCACGTTTTTGTGCAATTTCAAACATAACTTGGTCTATTCGCATCTTTTACCTACGAAACGTGCACGAAGGCTAAACTAGCAAGTTAGACTTCAAGAACACTAAATAGAGTACAACGGTCCACATTGATGCTTTGGAATTGCTCAACTCTCTCCATAGAGGAGCTTTTCACGTTTTTGTGCAATTTCAAACATAACTTGGTCTATTCGCATCTTTACCTTACGAAACGTGCACGAAGGCTCAACTCAAGTTAGACTTCAAGAGCACTAAATAGAGTACAACGTCCACATTGATGCTTTGGAATTGCTCAACTCTCTCCATAGAGGAGCTTTTCACGTTTTTGTGCAATTTCAAACTAACTTGGTCTATTCGCATCTTTTACCTACGAAACTGCACGAAGGCTAAACTAGCAAGTAGACTTCGAGAACTAAATAGAGTACAACGGTCCACATTGATGCTTTGGAATTGCTCAACTCTCTCCATAGAGGAGCTTTTCACGTTTTTGTGCAATTTCAAACATAACTTGGTCTATTCGCATCTTTACCTTACGAAACGTGGCACGAAGGCTCAACTAGCAAGTTAGACTTTCAAGAGCACTAAATAGAGTACAACGGTCCCATTGATGCTTTGGAATTGCTCAACTCTCTCCATAGAGGAGCTTTTCACGTTTTTGCAATTTAACATAACTTGGTCTATTCGCGTCTTTACCTTAAACGTGCACGAAGGCTCAACTAGCAAGTTATACTTTAAGAGCACTAAATAGAGTACAACGGTCCACATTGATGCTTTGGAATTGCTCAACTCTCTCCATAGAGGAGCTTTCACGTTTTTGTGCAATTTCAAACTAACTTGGTCTATTCGCATCTTTACCTACGAAACGTGGCACGAAGGCTCAAACTAGCAAGTTAGACTTCGAAGAACTAAATAGAGTACAACGGTCCACATTGATGCTTTGGAATTGCTCAATCTCTCCATAGAGGAGCTTTTCACGTTTTTTGCAATTTCAAACATAACTTGGTCTATTCGCATCTTTACCTATGAAACGTGCACGAAGGCTCAACTAGCAAGTTAGACTTTCAAGAGCACTAAATAGAGTACAACGGTCCACATTGATGCTTTGGAATTGCTCAACTCTCTCCATAGAGGAGCTTTTCACGTTTTTGTTCAATTTCAAACATAACTTGGTCTATTCGCATCTTTACCTGTGAAACGTGCACGAAGGCTCAACTAGCAAGTTAGACTTCAAGACACTAAATAGAGTACAACGGTCCACATTGATGCTTTGGAATTGCTCAACTCTCTCCATAGAGGAGCTTTTCACGTTTTTTGCAATTTCAACATAACTTGGTCTATTCGCATCTTTACCTTACGAAACGTGCACGAAGGCTCAACTAGCAAGTTAGACTTTCAAGGCACTAAATAGAGTACAACGGTCCACATTGATGCTTTGGAATTGCTCAACTCTCTCCATAGAGGAGCTTTTCACGTTTTTGTGCAATTTGAGACATAACTTGGTCTATTCGCGTCTTTACCTTACGAAACGTGGACGAAGGCTCAACTAGCAAGTTAGACTTTTAAGAGCACTAATAGAGTACAACGGTCCACATTGATGCTTTGGAATTGCTCAACTCTCTCCATAGAGGAGCTTTTCACGTTTTTGTGCAATTTGAGACATAACTTGGTCTATTCGCGTCTTTACCTTACGAAATGTGGCACGAAGGCTCAACTAGCAAGTTACACTTTTAAGAGCACTAAATAGAGTACAACGGTCCACATTGATGCTTTGGAATTGCTCAACTCTCTCCATAGAGGAGCTTTCACGTTTTTGTGCAATTTGAGACATAACTTGGTCTATTCGCGTCTTTTACCTTACAAAACGTGCACGAAGGCTCAACTAGCAAGCTACTTTTAAGAGCACTAAATAGAGTACAACGGTCCACATTGATGCTTTGGAATTGCTCAATCTCTCCACAGAGGAGCATTTTCACGTTTTTGTGCAATTTCAAACTAACTTGGTCTATTCGCATCTTTTACCTACAAACGTGCACGAAGGCTAAACTAGCAACTTAGACTTCGAAGAACAGTAAATAGAGTACAACGGTCCACATTGATGCTTTGGAATTGCTCAACTCTCTCCATAGAGGAGCTTTTCACGTTTTTGTGCAATTTCAAACATAACTTGGTCTATTCGCATCTTTACCTACGAAACGATGCACGAAGGCTAAACTAGCAAGTTAGACTTCTAAGAACTAAATAGAGTACAACGGTCCACATTGATGCTTTGGAATTGCTCAACTCTCTCCATAGAGGAGCTTTTCACGTTTTTGTTCAATTTGAAACATAACTTGGTCTATTCGCATCTTTACCTTACGAAACGTCGCACGAAGGCTCAACTAGCAAGTTAGACTTCAAGAGCACTAAATAGAGTACAACGTCCACATTGATGCTTTGGAATTGCTCAACTCTCTCCATAGAGGAGCTTTCACGTTTTTTGCAATTTCAAACTAACTTGGTCTATTCGCATCTTTACCTACGAAACTGCACGAAGGCTAACTAGCAAAGACTTCGAAGAACTAAATAGAGTACAACGGTCCACATTGATGCTTTGGAATTGCTCAACTCTCTCCATAGAGGAGCTTTTCACGTTTTTGTGCAATTTCAACATAACTTGGTCTATTCGCATCTTTACCTTACGAAACGTGGCACGAAGGCTCAACTAGCAAGTTAGACTTTCAAGAGCACTAAATAGAGTACAACGGTCCACATTGATGCTTTGGAATTGCTCAACTCTCTCCATAGAGGAGCTTTCACGTTTTTGCAATTTCAACATAACTTGGTCTATTCGCTCTTTACCTTACGAAACGTGGCACGAAGGCTCAACTAGCAAGTTATACTTCTAAGAGCACTAAATAGAGTACAACGGCCACATTGATGCTTTGGAATTGCTCAACTCTCTCACAGAGGAGCTTTTCACGTTTTTGTGCAATTTCAAACATAACTTGGTCTATTCCATCTTTACCTACGAAACGTGCACGAAGGCTCAAACTAGCAAGTTAGACTTCGAAGAACTAAATAGAGTACAACGGTCCACGATGCTAATTGCTCAACTCTCATAGAGGCTTTTCACGTTTTTGCAATTTCAAACATAACTTGGTCTATTCGCATCTTTACCTTACGAAACGTGGCACGAAGGCTCAACTAGCAAGTTACACTTTCAAGAGCACTAAATAGAGTACAACGGTCCACATTGATGCTTTGGAATTGCTCAACTCTCTCCATAGAGGAGCTTTTCACGTTTTTGTGCAATTTCAAACATAACTTGGTCATTCGCATCTTTACCTGCGAAACGTGCACGAAGGCTCAAACTAGCAAGTTAGACTTCTAAGAGCACTAAATAGAGTACAACGGTCCACATTGATGCTTTGGAATTGCTCAACTCTCTCCATAGAGGAGCTTTTCACGTTTTTCTTCAATTTCAAACATAACTTGGTCTATTCGCATCTTTACCTTACGAAACGTGCACGAAGGCTCAACTAGCAAGTTAGACTTTCAAGAGCACTAAATAGAGTACAACGTCCACATTGATGCTTTGGAATTGCTCAACTCTCTCCATAGAGGAGCTTTTCACGTTTTTGCAATTTGAGACATAACTTGGTCTATTCGCGTCTTTACCTTACGAAACGTGGCACGAAGGCTCAACTAGCAAGTTAGACTTTTAAGAGCACTAATAGAGTACAACGGTCCACATTGATGCTTTGGAATTGCTCAACTCTCTCCATAGAGGAGCTTTTACGTTTTTGTGCAATTTGAGACATAACTTGGTCTATTCGCGTCTTTACCTTACGAAACGTGGCACGAAGGCTCAACTAGCAAGTTACACTTTTAAGAGCACTAAATAGAGTACAACGGTCCACATTGATGCTTTGGAATTGCTCAACTCTCTCCATAGAGGAGCTTTTCACGTTTTTGTGCAATTTGAGACATAACTTGGTCTATTCGCGTCTTTACCTTACAAAACGTGGCACGAAGGCTCAACTAGCAAGTTACTTTTAAGAGCACTAAATAGAGTACAACGGCCACATTGATGCTTTGGAATTGCTCAACTCTCTCCATAGAGGAGCTTTTCACGTTTTTGTGTAATTTCAAATAACTTGGTCTATTCGCCATCTTTTACCTACAAACGTGCACGAAGGCTAAACTAGCAAGTTAGACTTCGAAGAACTAAATAGAGTACAACGGTCCACATTGATGCTTTGGAATTGCTCAACTCTCTCCATAGAGGAGCTTTTCACGTTTTTGTGCAATTTCAAACATAACTTGGTCTATTCGCATCTTTTCCTGCGAAACGTGCACGAAGGCTAAACTAGCAAGTTAGACTTCTAAGAACACTAAATAGAGTACAACGGTCACATTGATGCTTTGGAATTGCTCAACTCTCTCCATAGAGGAGCTTTTCACGTTTTTGTTCAATTTCAAACATAACTTGGTATTCGCATCTTTACCTTATGAAACGCGCACGAAGGCTCAACTAGCAAGTTAGACTTTCAAGAGCACTAAATAGAGTACAACGTCCACATTGATGCTTTGGAATTGCTCAACTCTCTCCACAGAGGAGCTTTCACGTTTTTGTGCAATTTCAAACTAACTTGGTCTATTCGCATCTTTACCTACGAAACTTTGCACGAAGGCTAACTAGCAACCTAGACTTTGAAGAACAGTAAATAGAGTACAACGGTCCACATTGATGCTTTGGAATTGCTCAACTCTCTCCATAGAGGAGCTTTTCACGTTTTTGTGCAATTTCAAACATAACTTGGTCTATTCGCATCTTTACCTTACGAAACGTGGCACGAAGGCTCAACTAGCAAGTTAGATTTCAAGAGCACTAAATAGAGTACAACGGTCCACATTGATGCTTTGGAATTGCTCAACTCTCTCCATAGAGGAGCTTTTCACGTTTTTCAATTTGAACATAACTTGGTCTATTCGCGTCTTTACCTTGAAACGTGGCACGAAGGCTCAACTAGCAAGTTATACTTTAAGAGCACTAAATAGAGTACAACGGCCCATTGATGCTTTGGAATTGCTCAACTCTCTCCAGAGGAGCATTTCACGTTTTTGTGCAATTTCAAACTAACTTGGTCTATTCCATCTTTACCTACGAAACGTTGCACGAAGGCTAAACTAGCAACTTAGACTTCGAAGAGACAGTAAATAGAGTACAACGGTCCACATTGATGCTTTGGAATTGCTCAACTCTCTCCATAGACAGCTTTCATTTTTTGCAATTTCAAACATAACTTGGTCTATTCGCATCTTTACCTTACGAAACGTGGCACGAAGGCTCAACTAGCAAGCTACTTTCAAGAGCACTAAATAGAGTACAACGGTCCACATTGATGCTTTGGAATTGCTCAACTCTCTCCATAGAGGAGCTTTTCACGTTTTTGTGCAATTTCAAACATAACTTGGTCTAATTCGCATCTTTACCTGCGAAACGTGCACGAAGGCTAAACTAGCAAGTTAGACTTCTAAGAACACTAAATAGAGTACAACGGTCCACATTGATGCTTTGGAATTGCTCAACTCTCTCCATAGAGGAGCTTTTCACGTTTTTTCAATTTCAAACATAACTTGGTCTATTCGCATCTTTACCTTACGAAACGTGCACGAAGGCTCAACTAGCAAGTAGACTTCAAGAGCACTAAATAGAGTACAACGTCCACATTGATGCTTTGGAATTGCTCAACTCTCTCCATAGAGGAGCTTTTCACGTTTTTGTGCAATTTGAGACATAACTTGGTCTATTCGCGTCTTTACCTTACGAAACGTGGCACGAAGGCTCAACTAGCAAGTTAGACTTTTAAGAGCACTAATAGAGTACAACGGTCCACATTGATGCTTTGGAATTGCTCAACTCTCTCCATAGAGAGCTTTTACGTTTTTGTGCAATTTGAGACATAACTTGGTCTATTCGCGTCTTTACCTTACGAAACGTGGCACGAAGGCTCAACTAGCAAGTTACACTTTTAAGAGCACTAAATAGAGTACAACGGTCCACATTGATGCTTTGGAATTGCTCAACTCTCTCCATAGAGGAGCTTTTCACGTTTTTGTGCAATTTGAGACATAACTTGGTCTATTCGCGTCTTTACCTTACAAAACGTGGCACGAAGGCTCAACTAGCAAGTTATACTTTTAAGAGCACTAAATAGAGTACAACGGTCCACATTGATGCTTTGGAATTGCTCAACTCTCTCCACGAGGAGCTTTCACGTTTTTGTGTAATTTCAAACTAACTTGGTCTATTCGCATCTTTTACCTACAAAACGTGCACGAAGGCTAAACTAGCAAGTTAGACTTCGAAGAATAAATAGAGTACAACGGTCCACATTGATGCTTTGGAATTGCTCAATCTCTCCATAGAGGAGCTTTTCACGTTTTTGTGCAATTTCAAACATAACTTGGTCTATTCGCATCTTTTCCTGCGAAACGTGCACGAAGGCTAAACTAGCAAGTTAGACTTCTAAGAACACTAAATAGAGTACAACGGTCCATTGATGCTTTGGAATTGCTCAACTCTCTCCATAGAGGAGCTTTTCACGTTTTTGCAATTTCAAACATAACTTGGTCTATTCGCATCTTTACCTTATGAAACGTCGCACGAAGGCTCAACTAGCAAGTTAGACTTTCAAGAGCACTAAATAGAGTACAACGTCCACATTGATGCTTTGGAATTGCTCAACTCTCTCCAGAGGAGCTTTCACGTTTTTGTGCAATTTCAAACTTAACTTGGTCTATTCGCATCTTTACCTACGAAACTTGCACGAAGGCTAAACTAGCAACCTAGAGTTCGAAGAACAGTAAATAGAGTACAACGGTCCACATTGATGCTTTGGAATTGCTCAACTCTCTCCATAGAGGAGCTTTTCACGTTTTTGCAATTTCAACATAACTTGGTCTATTCGCTCTTTACCTTACGAAACGTGCACGAAGGCTCAACTAGCAAGTTAGACTTTCAAGAGCACTAAATAGAGTACAACGTCCACATTGATGCTTTGGAATTGCTCAACTCTCTCCATAGAGGAGCTTTTCACGTTTTTGTGCAATTTGAGACATAACTTGGTCTATTCGCGTCTTTACCTACAAACGTGCACGAAGGCTCAACTAGCAAGTTAGACTTTAAGAGCACTAAATAGAGTACAACGGTCCCACATTGATGCTTTGGAATTGCTCAACTCTCTCCATAGAGGAGCATTTCACGTTTTTGTGCAATTTCACAACTTAACTTGGTCTGAGCACTAACTAGAGTACAACCTCCACATTGATGCTTTGGAATTGCTCAACTCTCTCCATAGAGGAGCTTTTCACTTTTTGTGCAATTTGAGACATAACTTGGTCTATTCGCGTCTTTACCTTACGAAACGTGGCACGAAGGCTCAACTAGCAAGTTAGACTTTTAAGAGCACTAATAGAGTACAACGGTCCACATTGATGCTTTGGAATTGCTCAACTCTCTCCACAGAGGAGCTTTCACGTTTTTGTGCAATTTCAAACTTAACTGGTCTATTCGCCTTTACCTACGAAACGTGCACGAAGGCTAAACTAGCAACTTAGACTTCGAGAACAGTAAATAGAGTACAACGGTCCACATTGATGCTTTGGAATTGCTCAACTCTCTCCATAGACAAGCTTTATCATGTTTTTATGCAATTTCAAACATAACTTTCTATTCGCATCTTTACCTTACGAAACGTGGCACGAAGGCTCAACTAGCAAGTACTTTCAAGAGCACTAAATAGAGTACAACGGTCCACATTGATGCTTTGGAATTGCTCAACTCTCTCCATAGAGGAGCTTTTCACGTTTTTGTGCAATTTGAAACATAACTTGGTCAATTCGCATCTTTACCTGCGAAACGATGCACGAAGGCTAACTAGCAAGTTGACTTCTAAGAACACTAATAGAGTACAACTCGCCTCTTTACCTTATGAAACGTCAAACGATCAACTAGCAGTTAGACTTTCAAGAGCACTAAATAGAGTACAACCGTCCACATTGATGCTTTGGAATTGCTCAACTCTCTCCATAGAGGAGCTTTTCACGTTTTTGTTCAATTTGAGACATAACTTGGTCTATTCGCGTCTTTACCTTACGAAACGTGGCACGAAGGCTCAACTAGCAAGTTAGACTTTAGAGCACTCAATAGAGTACAACGGTCCCATTGATGCTTTGGAATTGCTCAACTCTCTCCATAGAGGAGCTTTTCACGTTTTTGTGCAATTTGAGACATAACTTGGTCTATTCGCGTCTTTACCTACGAAACGTGGCACGAAGGCTCAAACTAGCAGTTACACTTAAGAGCACTAAATAGAGTACAACGGTCCCATTGATGCTTGGAATTGCTCAACTCTCTCCATAGAGGTGCTTTTCACGTTTTTGTGCAATTTGAGACATAACTTGGTCTATTCGCGTCTTTACCTTACAAAACGTGACGCAGGCTCAACTAGCAAGTTTACTTTTAAGAGCACTAAATAGAGTACAACGGCCCACATTGATGCTTTGGAATTGCTCAACTCTCTCCAGAGGAGCATTTTCACGTTTTTGTGTCAATTTCAAACTTAACTTGTCTATTCGCATCTTTTACCTACGAAACGTGCACGAAGGCTAAACTAGCAACTTAGACTTCGAAGAACAGTAAATAGAGTACAACGTCCACATTGATGCTTTGGAATTGCTCAACTCTCTCCATAGAGGAGCTTTTCACGTTTTTGTGCAATTTCAAACATAACTTGGTCTATTCGCATCTTTACCTACGAAACGCGCACGAAGGCTAACTAGCAAGTTAGACTTTCAAGAGCACTAAATAGAGTACAACGGTCCACATTGATGCTTTGGAATTGCTCAACTCTCTCCATAGAGGAGCTTTTCACGTTTTTGTGCATTTCAACATAACTTGGTCTATTCGCATCTTTACCTTACAAACGTGCACGAAGGCTCAACTAGCAAGTTATACTTTCAAGAGCACTAAATAGAGTACAACGGCCACATTGATGCTTTGGAATTGCTCAACTCTCTCCACAGAGGAGCTTTCATTTTTTGTGCAATTTCAAACTAACTTGGTCTATTCGCATCTTTTACCTACGAAACGTGCACGAAGGCTAAACTAGCAACTTAGACTTCGAGACACTAAATAGAGTACAACGTCCACATTGATGCTTTGGAATTGCTCAACTCTCTCCATAGAGGAGCTTTTCATGTTTTTTTGCAATTTCAAACAAAACTTGTCTATTCGCGTCTTTACCTTACGAAACGTGGCACGAAGGCTCAACTAGCAAGTTACACTTTTAAGAGCACTAAATAGAGTACAACGGTCCACATTGATGCTTTGGAATTGCTCAACTCTCTCCATTGAGGAGCTTTTCACGTTTTTGTGCAATTTGAGACATAACTTGTCTATTCGCATCTTTACCTTACGAAACGTGGCACGAAGGCTAACTAGCAAGTTAGACTTTAAGAGCACTAAATAGAGTACAACGGTCCACATTGATGCTTTGGAATTGCTCAACTCTCTCCATAGAGGAGCTTTTCACGTTTTTGTGCAATTTCAAACATAACTTGGTCTATTCGCGTCTTTACTTACGAAACGTGGCACGAAGGCTCAACTAGCAAGTTATACTTTTAAGAGCACTAAATAGAGTACAACGTTCACATTGATGCTTTGGAATTGCTCAACTCTCTCCATAGAGGAGCTTTCACGTTTTTTGTGCAATTTCAACATAACTTGGTCTATTCGCGTCTTTACCTACGAAACGTGACACGAAGGCTCAACTAGCAAGTTACACTTTTAAGAACACTAAATAGAGTACAACGGTCCACATTGATGCTTTGGAATTGCTCAACTGTCCCCATAGAGGAGCTTTTCACGTTTTTGTGCAATTTCAAACATACTTGGTCTATTCGCATCTTTACCTACGAAACGTGGCACGAAGGCTCAACTAGCAAGTTACACTGTTAAGAGCACTAAATAGAGTACAACGGTCCACATTGATGCTTTGGAATTGCTCAAACTCTCTCCATAGAGGAGCTTTTCACGTTTTTGTGCAATTTCAAACATAACTTGGTCAATTCGCATCTTCCTTACAAACGTGGCGCGCGGCTCAACTAGCAAGTTACTTTAAGAGCACTAAATAGAGTACAACGTCCACATTGATGCTTTGGAATTGCTCAACTCTCTCCACAGAGGAGCATTCACGTTTTTGTGCAATTTCAACTTAACTTGGTCTATTCGCATCTTTTACCTACGAAACTTTGCACGAAGGCTAAACTAGCAACCTAGACTTTCGAAGAACAGTAAATTGAGTACAACGGTCCACATTGATGCTTTGGAATTGCTCAACTCTCTCCATAGAGGAGCTTTTCACGTTTTTGTGCAATTTCAAACATAACTTGGTCTATTCGCATCTTTACCTTACGAAACGTGGCACGAAGGCTCAACTAGCAAGTTAGACTTTCAAGAGCACTAAATAGAGTACAACGGTCCACATTGATGCTTTGGAATTGCTCAACTCTCTCCATAGAGGAGCTTTTCACCTTTTTACAATTGAGACATAACTTGGTCTATTCGCGTCTTTACCTTACAAAACGTGGCTCGCAGGCTCAACTAGCAAGTTATACTTTTAAGAGCACTAAATAGAGTACAACGGCCCACATTGATGCTTTGGAATTGCTCAACTCTCTCCACAGAGGAGCATTTCCACGTTTTTTGTGCAATTTCAAACTTAACTGATCTATTCGCATCTTTTACCTACGAAACTTGCACGAAGGCTAACTAGCAACCTAGACTTCGAAGAACAGTAAATTGAGTACAACGGTCCATATTGATGCTTTGGAATTGCTCAACTCTCTCCATGGAAAGCTTTTCACGTTTTTTGTGCAATTTCAAACTTAACTGGTCTATTCCCATCTTTTACCTACGAAACGTTGCCGAAGGCTAAACTAGCAACTTAGACTTCGAGAACAGTAAATAGAGTACAACGGTCTACATTGATGCTTTGAATTGCTCAACTCTCTCATAGAGAGCTTGTCATGTTTTTATGCAATTTCAAACATAACTTGGTCTATTCGCATCTTTACCTTACGAAACGTGGCACGAAGGCTCAACTTGCAAGTTACACTTTCAAGAGCACTAAATAGAGTACAACGGTCCACATTGATGCTTGGAATTGCTCAACTCTCTCCATGAGGAGCTTTTCACGTTTTTGTGTAATTTCAAACATAACTTGGTCTATTCGCATCTTTTACCTGCGAAACGATGCACGAAGGCTAAACTAGCAAGTTAGACTTCTAAGAACACTAAATAGAGTACAACGGTCCACATTGATGCTTTGGAATTGCTCAACTCTCTCCATAGAGGAGCTTTTCACGTTTTTCTTCAATTTCAAACATAACTTGGTCTATTCACTTTACCTTACGAAACATCGCACGAAGGCTCAACTAGCAAGTTAGACTTTCAAGAACACTAAATAGAGTACAACCGTCCACATTGATGCTTTGGAATTGCTCAACTCTCTCCATAGAGGAGCTTTTCACGTTTTTGTGCAATTTGAGACATAACTTGGTCTATTCGCGTCTTTACCTTACGAAACGTGGCACGAAGGCTCAACTAGCAAGTTAGACTTTCAAGGGCACTCAATAGAGTACAACGGTCCACATTGATGCTTTGGAATTGCTCAACTCTCTCCATAGAGGAGCTTTTCACGTTTTTGTGCAATTTGAGACATAACTTGGTCTATTCGCGTCTTTACCTTACGAAACGTGGCACGAAGGCAACTAGCAGTTACACTTTTAAGAGCACTAAATAGACTACAACGGTCCACATTGATGCTTTGGAATTGCTCAACTCTCTCCATAGAGGAGCTTTTCACGTTTTTGTGCAATTTGAGACATAACTTGGTCTATTCGCGTCTTTACCTTACAAAACGTGGCACGCAGGCTCAACTAGCAAGCTAAACTTTTAAGAGCACTAAATAGAGTACAACGGCCCACATTGATGCTTTGGAATTGCTCAACTCGCTCCACAGAGGAGCATTTCACGTTTTTGTGTAATTTCAAACTTAACTTGGTCTATTCCCATCTTTTACCTACGAAACGTTGCACGAAGGCTAAACTAGCAACTTAGACTTCGAAGAACAGTAAATAGAGTATAACGGTCCACATTGATGCTTTGGAATTGCTCAACTCTCTATAAAGGAGCTTTTCACGTTTTTGTGCAATTTCAAACATAACTTTGTCTATTCGCATCTTTACCTACGAAACGTGGCACGAAGGCTCAACTAGCAAGTTACACTTTCAAGAGCACTAAATAGAGTACAGCGGTCCACATTGATGCTTTGGAATTGCTCAACTCTCTCCATAGAGGAGCTTTTCACGTTTTTCTTCAATTTCAAACATAACTTGGTCTATTCGCATCTTTACCTTACGAAACGTCGCATGAAGGCTCAACTAGCAAGTTAGACTTTCAAGAGCACTAAATAGAGTACAACCGTCCACATTGATGCTTTGGAATTGCTGAACTCTCTCCATAGAGGAGCTTTTCACGTTTTTCTGCAATTTGAGACATAACTTGGTCTATTCGCGTCTTTACCTTACGAAACGTGGCACGAAGGCTCAACTAGCAAGTTAGAATTTTAAGAGCACTCAATAGAGTACAACGGTCCACATTGACGCTTTGGAATTGCTCAACTCTCTCCATAGAGGAGCTTTTCACGTTTTTGTGCAATTTGAGACATAACTTGGTCTATTCGTGTCTTTACCTTACGAAACGTGACACGAAGGCTCAACTAGCAAGTTACACTTTTAAGAGCACTAAATAGACTACAACGGTCCACATTGATGCTTTGGAATTGCTCAACTGTCCCCTTAGAGGAGCTTTTCACGTTTTTGTGCAATTTGAGACATAACTTGGTCTATTCGCGTCTTTAGCTTACGAAACGTGGCACGAAGGCTAAACTAGCAAGTTAGACTTCTAAGAACACTAAATAGAGTGCAACGGTCCACAATCATGCTTTGGAATTGCTCAACTCTCTCCATAGAGGAGCTTTTCACGTTTTTGTTCAATTTCAAACATAACTTGGTATATTCGCATCTTTACCTTATGAAACGTCGCACGAGGGCTCAACTAGCAAGTTAGACTTTCAAGAGCACTAAATAGAGTACAACCGTCCACATTGATGCTTTGGAATTGCTCAACTCTCTCCATAGAGGAGCTTTTCACATTTTTGTGCAATTTGAGACATAACTTGGTCTATTCGCGTCTTTACCTTACGAAACGTGGCACGAAGGCTCAACTAGCAAGTTAGACTTTTAAGAGCACTCAATAGAGTACAACGGTCCACATTGATGCTTTGGAATTGCTCAACTGTCCCCATAGAGGAGCTTTTCACGTTTTTGTGCAATTTGAGACATAACTTGGTCTATTCGCGTCTTTACCTTACGAAACGTGGCACGAAGGCTCAACTAGCAAGTTACACTGTTAAGAGCACTAAATAGAGTACAACGGTCCACATTGATGCTTTGGAATTGCTCAACTCTCTCCATAGAGGAGCTTTTCACGTTTTTGTGCAATTTGAGACATAACTTGGTCAATTCGCGTCTTTACCTTACAAAACGTGGCGCGCGGGCTCAACTAGCAAGCTATACTTTTAAGAGCACTAAATAGAGTACAACGGCCCACATTGATGCTTTGGATTTGCTCAACTCTCTCCACAGAGGAGCATTTCACGTTTTTGTGCAATTTCAAACTTAACTTGATCTATTCGCATCTTTTACCTACGAAACTTTGCACGAAGGCTAAACTAGCAACCTAGACTTCGAAGAACAGTAAATTGAGTACAACGGTCCATATTGATGCTTTAGAATTGCTCAACTCTCTCCATAGAGAAGCTTTTCACGTTTTTGTGCAATTTCAAACATAACTTGGTCTATTCGCATCTTTACCTTACGAAACGTGGCACGAAGGCTCAACTAGCAAGTTAGACTTTCAAGAGCACTAAATAGAGTACAAACGGTCCACATTGATGCTTTGGAATTGCTCAACTCTCTCCATAGAGGAGCTTTTCACCTTTTTAAGCAATTTGAGACATAACTTGGTCTATTCGCGTCTTTACCTTACAAAATGTGGCTCGCAGGCTCAACTAGCAAGTTATACTTTTAAGAGCACTAAATAGAGTACAACGGCCCACATTGATGCTTTGGAATTGCTCAACTCTCTCCACAGAGAAGCATTTCACGTTTTTGTGCAATTCAAACTTAACTTGGTCTATTCCCATCTTTTACCTACGAAACGTTGCACGAAGGCTAAACTAGCAACTTAGACTTCGAAGAACAGTAAATAGAGTACAACGGTCGACATTGAGGCTTTGGAATTGCTCAACTCTCTCCATAGACGAGCTTGTCATGTTTTTATGCAATTTCAAACATAACTTGGTCTATTCGCATCTTTACCTTACGAAACGTGGCACGAAGGCTCAACTGTTGGACAGGAATTTTATTCTAGGGTATAGAGAACACTGTCTATTCCATCTGCAATAGATCCAAGTTGTACTGTGATCTCAGTGATTGCTTCGTGCAATTTATCTGGGTCATGAGTACTTGCTTGTCTGCCCATGACATATATCGAACACCCTTGTATGGCATACTTTGAAACCATAAGTTGCCTTTTGTAGTCTTGAACTTTGTCGATTGCTTTTTTAAGTCTCCTTTTGGTTTCCATCAAAGCTTCTTGTGGAGATTCGATGGTTTTCTGGGGATCGTCCTCGTATACGTCTTCCCTTATAGGGGAGAGGTTGAATCTGGGATCATCTCCACCTTCTTCTTCTTTAGAAGTAGAACCTTCATCAGTTCTAGACCTTTTTGCAGGTGGAGAGTTAGGAGTATCCATCCTTGAAGATTTCTTGAGGAAGATATTGGTTTATGCTGATTCTTACTTTTGAATATTTATACGAATGGAATATGAAGAGATTGTTGGACCAAGACTTAGTGTCTAGTCAACATTGTGTTTTTGATGATTGTATACTAAAATGTGTGTGAGCATGCTTGACTTGAACATATCCTAAAATGCTAGAAAACATGCTTAAATGGTTATTTGGTTAATTGTTTAATATCTTAATTGTGCATATACACTTAAATGAAGGCTTATGCATATCTCTATGTGAATTTGATATCTATATATATTTTGAGAGAGTGCTGGAAATTTAGTTTTGAAAACAAACATACATGGACTAAGTTAGGGCATTAATCTTCTAATGATCATAATTTATCTTAACCAACTTAGATCAAAATGACTTGAAACTTGAACCACATGCACATAAAAGTCTAATATATTGTTCCAGGACTATAATCATGATAAATTAGAGTGCATCACATATACATTTGGTCATATGTTTAAATTCCGCCAAAACTAGGTTTTACCTAATTTTGTTCAATATGTGTTCATTGTGAACGTGGTGAACCAAATGAACTCCGATTTAAATGAAATTTCGTGTGCATCTTAGTTTTATCACTATGAACATATTTGACCTAGTAAAGTTCAAGAGAAAAGGTCATTTACACTAAGTTTGCAAAATGACATTGAATTTACACTTAGAATTTATCGTTTCACTATTAGTGACTTATTTGCTTGGTTGAGTGACCAAACGATTTCCGATTGTTATGTAATTTTATATGGGACATTTTAATATATATAAAATGATTTATCATGCAGTAAATATGAACTTTCTGGGTTGTTTTTCTAATGTAATTAACCTATGCGCTCTAATATGAAGCTCTTTGAGCTTACATGCAATTGGGGAGTTCTACCTCCTATTTCTTTGTAGGTTAATCATCATGAGGATGTTATATCACTCAGAATTCAGTTTGCTCAAGTGAATTGAGTCCCGGTTTTCAAGTATGAGCTTGGATCTCTAGAAAACCAAGAAAAACCTATGTTCATCAACCTTCCACTAAGGCATTTTGATTGATGATTGGAACTAGCCTTAGGGCTGTATAATATGGATATATTGGTGCTGCCAAATTCAGAGTTTGAAGTCAGATTGGAGGGACATGTTTGGTCACTTGAAGGATCTCTTGTCTTCATCAAACAAGATCTTGCACATGCTTCCTTTATTGAGGTCAATGATCATATTTTTGTGAGAAGACAATTGATGAAGCTAAAGGACAAATGCAATGGTTGAAATTTATAAGAGATGAGAAAGTATATTTTGCAACTAGACAAGACTTAGATTATGAAGATATTCTTGAAGAGTACAAGCTCCAACGGTACACTAATCTATGGCTGAGATTGAATTGTTTTGAATTATGAATGGATCAGATTACAACAAGACTTGAAGGGTTAAGATGACCATTTAAAAGGTGAATCCAATGGTTGTGCATAAGACCATATTCTTGCTTGCAATTTTTGACTTAAAAGAAGATCTTACTTGATTTTTGGAGTCAAAGATTGTTGCAAGTTGCTACACATTTTGTAGGAAATCATTGGAGATACCAAGGCCAAGATTTGGTGTAAGTTTGATCAAATGGTCAAAGATGACAAAATTGTTGGAGATACCAAGGTCAAGATTTGGTGCAAGTTTGATCAAATTGTCAAAGATGGCTGCAAGTGCACATGACAACTCAAATCTTGGAAAGCTAGACTTGGAAAATGATGCAAGTGCAACGGCTACATATTGCAAGGTTGAGATTTAATGATCTATTCATTCAATGGCCAAGATTTGCACATGTAATTGAAGGTCGAGATTTGAAGATAGAAAAAAGATCCAATGGTGGAAATCACAAGAGCTTGGTAACTTATAAAGAGTGGTTCTTCCTCATTCCAACTTGGAGAAGCCAAAATTACATTGAAGAAATTCTTGTTCTCAAAGCTTCCAAGCTAGTTTGTGCCATTGAATCCAAGCTTCTACCCAAGCCACTCTAAAGGCTTCCTCACTATTTTGCTTTTGCAAAGAGGGAGTGCTTCTCATTTGGCTTCTTATTTTCAGATTCGAAATCCTCATTATTCTTCATTTTCTATCCAACCCGTGAGGTGATATTGTGATTCTTGAGTGTTCCTCAACCCCATTTGCTTAGTGGCAAACCTTGAGTGAACATTTATACCGAACACTTGTAAAAGTCCCTTCATTGGGCAAAAACCTTGTTGAGGTTGAGTTTAAGGGAGTGCTTGAAACCCTTGGTTGTAAAGTTTGAAGATTATCTTGAAATCTTCAGTTTTAAGGGTGACCTAAAAACCCTTGTGAGTTTTGTGGAGCTCTTGAGAAAACCACATCCTTAGTGGAGGTTGGAAAATCCTAGGTTGGTGAACCTAGGTAGTAGATGTAGGAGAAGAGTCTCCGAACTACTATAAATTGCTGTGTGGACTTTCTTGATTGCATTGCTTGCTTGGTTGATTGATTAAGTGTTTTGATTGCAGAATATTTCTGAACCACTAGTCTGTCCGTGCACTGTTCACATAGCTAAACTTTGAATTTTAATCTGAATTTTTGATATAGTATTCATTAGGGTGTTGTGATACTGGCATACCAAATTTCATTGAATTCTGACTTGATTTGCTAGGTGAAATTTGAGTTGTAAAATCTGTGCGCAGTGTGTTGTTTAAAAAATCTGTTTTTGCAATTCCTTGATTATTTGATAATTGATCATTAACCATATTGTATCACATCTTGCATTGAAATGAATATTGATTAAGATAATCATTAGAGTCCAAATTTGTGTGCTAATTGTTAATTGACATTGATTTCCTTTTAATTATAAAAAGAGATTCCTATCGGAATTTGGGGACACAATTCACCCCCCCTCTTGTGTTAAGTACGATCCATCAATTGGTATCGGAGCAGGTTTGCTAAAACATAGGATTAACACTCTTATTAGCATTTTTATGACTTACACAAATTTGGATGTTGAGGCAGAAAGCCTTTCTATGGATATTCCACCTATCTTTGATGGTGACTATCCATTTTGGAAGAATAGAATGAGAATATTTATTAAATCTAGAGGCATAGACGTATGGTGGGTAGTAAAGGATGGTCCTCAATTGTCCTAGTAGGAGTAGAAGAGATGAATGGACAAATAAGGACATTGAATTAATGTGCTTAAATGTTTATTGCTATTAATCTCTTTCATATCTCTCTTAGTAGGTGTGGACTTGACCATATTTCCGGATGTACAAATGCAAGCAATGTTGGGAATGATGGAAAGAAAGTATGAAAGGCTACGAAACGTTGCAACGAAGGCTAAACTAGCAACTTAGACTTCGAAGAACAGTAAATAGAGTACAACGGTCGACATTGAGGCTTTGGAATTGCTCAACTCTCATCGCATAGACGAGCTTGTCATGTTTTTATGCAATTTCAAACATAACTTGGTCTATTCGCATCTTTACCTACGAAACGTGGCACGAAGGCTCAACTAAGCAAAGTTACACTTTCAAGAGCACTAAATAGAGTACAACGTCCACATTGATGCTTGGAATTGCTCAACTCTCTCCATAGAGGAGCTTTTCACGTTTTGTGTAATTTCAAACCTAACTTGTCTATTCGCATCTTTTACCTGCGAAACGATGCACGAAGGCTAAACTAGCAAGTTAGACTTCTAAGAACACTAAATAGAGTACAACGGTCCACATTGATGCTTTGGAATTGCTCAACTCTCTCCAGAGAGGAGGCTTTTCACGGTTTTTCTTCAATTTCAAACATAACTTGGTCTATTCACATCTTTACCTTACGAAACGTCGCACGAAGGCTCAACTAGCAAGTTAGACTTTCAAGAACACTAAATAGAGGTACAACCGTCCACATTGATGCTTTGGAATTGCTCAACTCTCTCCATAGATGAGCTTTTCACGTTTTTGTGCAATTTGAGACATAACTTGGTCTATTCGCGTCTTTACCTTACGAAACGTGGCACGAAGGCTCAACTAGCAAGTTAGACTTTTAAGGGCACTCAATAGAGTACAACGGTCCACATTGATGCTTTGGAATTGCTCAACTCTCTCCATAGAGGAGCTTTTCACGTTTTTGTGCAATTTGAGACATAACTTGGTCTATTCGCGTCTTTACCTTACGAAACGTGGCACGAAGGCACAACTAGCATGTTACACTTATAAGAGCACTAAATAGACTACAACGGTCCACATTGATGCTTTGGAATTGCTCAACTCTCTCCATAGAGGAGCTTTTCACGTTTTTGTGCAATTTCAAACATAACTTGGTCAATTCGCGTCTTTACCTTACAAAACGTGGCACGCAGGCTCAACTAGCAAGCTATACTTTTAAGAGCACTAAATAGAGTACAACGGCCCACATTGATGCTTTGGAATTGCTCAACTCGCTCCACAGAGGACCATTTCACGTTTTTGTGTAATTTCAAACTTAACTTGCTCTATTCCCATCTTTTACCTACGAAACGTTGCACGAAGGCTAAACTAGCAACTTAGACTTCGAAGAACAGTAAATAGAGTACAACGGTCCACATTGATGCTTTGGAATTGCTCAACTCTCTCCATAGAGGAGCTTTTCACGTTTTTGTGCAATTTCAAACATAACTTGGTCTATTCGCATCTTTACCTTACGAAACGTGGCACGAAGGCTCAACTAGCAAGTTACACTTTCAAGAGCACTAAAGAGAGTACAGCAGTCCACATTGATGCTTTGGAATTGCTCAACTCTCTCCATAGAGGAGCTTTTCATGTTTTTGTGTAATTTCAAACAAAAACTTGGTCTATTCGGCATCTTTTACCTACGAAACGGTGCACGAAGGCTAAACTAGCAAGTTAGACTTCTAAGAGCACTAAATAGACTACAACGGTCCACATTGATGCTTTGGAATTGCTCAACTCTCTCCATAGAGGAGCTTTTCACGTTTTTTTTTCAATTTCAAACATAACTTGGTCTATTCGCAATCTTTACCTTATGAAACGTCGCACGAAGGCTCAAACTAGCAAGTTAGACTTTCAGGAGCACTAAATAGAGTACAACCGTCCACATTGATGCTTTGGAATTGCTCAACTCTCTCCATAAAGGAGCTTTTCACGTTTTTGTATAATTTGAGACATAACTGGTCTATTCGGCGTCTTTACCTTACGAAACGTTGCACGAAGGCTCAACTAGCAAGTTAGACTTTTAAGAGCACTCAATAGAGTACAACGGTCCACATTGATGCTTTGGAATTGCTCAACTCCTCTCCATAGAGGAGCTTTTCACGTTTTTTGTGGCAATTTGAGACATAACTTGGTCTATTCGCGTCTTTACCTCACGAAACGTGCACGAAGGCTCAACTAGCAACTTACAGTTTTTAGGAGCACTAAATAGAGTACAAACTTTCCACATTGATGCTTGGAATTGCTTAACTCTCTCCATAGAGGAGCTTTTCACGTTTTTGTGCAATTTCAAACATGACTTGGTCTATTCGCGTCTTTACCTTACGAAACGTGGCACGAAGGCTCAACTAGCATGTTACACTTTTAAGAGCACTAAATAGACTACAACGGTCCACATTGATGCTTTGGAATTGCTCAACTCTCTCCATAGAGGAGCTTTTCACGTTTTTGTGCAATTTGAAGACATAACTTGGTCTATTCGCGTCTTTACCTTACAAACGTGGCACGCAGGCTCAAACTAGCAAGCTATACTTTTAAGAGCGCTAAATAGAGTACAACGGCCCACATTGATGCTTTGGAATTGCTCAACTCGCTCCACAGAGGAGCATTTCACGTTTTTGTGTAATTTCAAACTTAACTTGGTCTATTCCCATCTTTTACCTACGAAACGTTGCACGACAGGCTAAACTAGCAACTTAGACTTCGAAGAACAGTAAATAGAGTACAACGGTCCACATTGATGCTTTGGAATTGCTCAACTCTCTCCATAGAGGAGCTATTCACGTTTTTGTGCAATTTCAAACATAACTTGGTCTATTCGCATCTTTACCTTACGAAACGTGGCACGAAGGCTCAACTAGCAAGTTACACTTTCAAGAGCACTAAATAGAGTACAGCGGTCCACATTGATGCTTTGGAATTGCTCAACTCTCTCCATAGAGGAGCTTTTTCATGTTTTGTGTAATTTCAAACAAAACTTGGTCTATTCGCATCTTTTACCTACGAAACGATGCACGAAGGCTAAACTAGGCATGTTAGATTTCTAAGAACACTAAATAGACTACAACGGTCCACATTGATGCTTTGGAATTGCTCAACTCTCTCCATAGAGGAGCTTTTCACGTTTTTGTTCAATTTCAAACATAACTTGGTCTATTCGCATCTTTATCTTATGAAACGTCGCACGAAGGGCTCAACTAGCAAGTTAGACTTTCAGAGCACTAAATAGAGTACAACCGTCCACATTGATGCTTTGGAATTGCTCAACTCTCTCCATAGAGGAGCTTTTCACGTTGTTGTGCAATTTGAGACATAACTTGGTCTATTCGCGTCTTTACCTTACGAAACGTCGCACGAAGGCTCAACTAGCAAGTTAGACTTTTAAGAGCACTCAATAGAGTACAACGGTCCACATTGATGCTTTGGAATTGCTCAACTCTCTCCATAGAGGAGCTTTTCACGTTTTTGTGCAATTTGAGACATAACTTTGTCTATTCGCGTCTTTACCTCACGAAATGTGCACGAAGGCTCAACTAGCAAGTTACAGTTTTAAGAGCACTAAATAGAGTACAACGGTCCACATTGATGCTTTGGAATTGCTCAACTCTCTGCATAGAGGAGCTTTTCAAGTTTTTTGTGCAATTTCCAAACATACTTGGTCAATTTGCGTCTTTACCTTACAAAACGGGGCACGCAGGCTCAACTAGCAAGCTATACTTTTAAGAGCACTCAATAGAGTACAACGGCCCACATTGATGCTTTGGAATTGCTCAACTCGCTCCACAGAGTAGCATTTCACGTTTTTGTGTAATTTCAAACTTAACTTGGCCTATTCCCATCTTTTACCTACGAAACGTTGCACGAAGGCTAAACTAGCAACTTAGACTTCGTAAGAACAGTAAATAGAGTACAACGGTCCACATTGATGCTTTGGAATTGCTCAACTCTCTCCATAGAGGAGCTTTTCACGTTTTTGTGCAATTTTCAAACATAACTTGGTCTATTCGCAATCTTTACCTACGAAATGTGGCACGAAGGCTCAACTAGCAAGTTACACTTTCAAGAGCACTAAATAGAGTACAGCGGTCCACATTGATGCTTTGGAATTGCTGAACTCTTCTCCATAGAGGAGCTTTTCATGTTTTTGTGTAATTTCAAACAAAACTTGGTCTATTCCCATCTTTTACCTACGAAACGATGCACGAAGGCTAAACTAGCAAGTTAGACTTCTAAGAACACTAAATAGACTACAACGGTCCACATTGATGCTTTGGAATTGCTCAAACATCTCTCCATAGAGGAGCTTTTCACGTTTTTGTTCAATTTCAAACATAACTTGGTCTATTCGCATCTTTACCTTATGAAACTTCGCACGAAGGCTCAACTAGCAAGTTAGACTTTCAAGAGCACTAAATAGAGTACAACCGTCCACATTGATGCTTTGGAATTTCTCAACTCTCTCCATAGAGGAGCTTTTCACGTTTTTGTGCAATTGAGACATAAACTTGGTCTATTCGCGTCTTACCCTCACGAAACGTGGCACGAAGGCTCAACTAGCAAGTTACAGTTTTAAGAGCACTAAATAGAGTACAACGGTCCACATTGATGCTTTGGAATTGCTCAACTCTCTCCATAGAGGAGCTTTTCACGTTTTTTTGCAATTTCAAACATAACTTGGTCTATTCGCATCTTTTACCTGCGAAACGATGCACGAAGGGCTAAACTAGCAAGTTAGACTTCTAAGAACACTAAAATAGACTACAACGGTTCCACATTGATGCTTTGGGAATTGCTGAAATCTCTCCATAGAGGAGCTTTTCACGTTTTTCTTCAATTTCAAACATAACTTGGTCTATTCGCATCTTGACCTTATGAAACGTCGCACGAAGGCTCAACTAGCAAGTTAGACTTTCAAGAGAACTAAATAGAGTACAACCGCCCACATTGAGTGCTTTGGAATTGCTCAACTCTCTCCATAGAGGAGCTTTTCACGTTTTTGTGCAATTTGAGACATAACAAGGTCTATTCGCGTCTTTACCTTACGAAACGTGGCACGAAGGCTCAACTAGCAAGTTAGACTTTAAGAGCACTCAATAGAGTACAACGGTCCACATTGATGCTTTGGAATTGCTCAACTGTCTCCATAGAGGAGCTTTTCACGTTTTTGTGCAATTTGAGATAACTTGGTCTATTCGCGTCTTTACCTTGCGAAACGTGGGACAAAGGCTCAACTAGCAAGTTACACTTTTAAGAGCACTAAATAGAGTACAACGGTCCACATTGATGCTGTGGAATTGCTCAACTCTCTCCATAGAGGTGCTTTTCACGTTTTTGTGCAATTTGAGACATTAATGGTCTATTCGCGTCTTTACCTTACAAAACGTGGCACGCAGGCTCAACTAGCAAGCTATACTTTTAAGAGCACTAAATAGAGTACAACGGCCCACATTGATGCTTTGGAATTGCTCAACTCGCTCCACAGAGATGCATTTCACGTTTTTGTGTAATTTCAAACTTAACCTGGTCTATTCCCATCTTTTACCTACGAAACGTTGCACGAAGGCTAAACTAGCAACTTAGACTTCGAAGAACAGTAAATAGAGTACAACGGTCCACATTGATGCTTTGGAATTGCTCAACTCTCTCCATAGAGGAGCTTTTAACGTTTTTGTGCAATTTCAAACATAACTTGGTCTATTCGCATCTTTACCTTACGAAACGTGGCACGAAGGCTCAACTAGCAAGTTACACTTTCAAGAGCACTAAATAGAGTACAGCGGTCCACATTGATGCTTTGGAATTGCTCAACTCTCTCCATAGAGTAGCTTTTCATGTTTTTGTGTAATTTCAAACAAAACTTGGTCTATCTCATCTTTTACCTACGAAACGTGCACGAAAGCTAAACTAGCAAGTTAGACTTCTAAGACACTAAATAGACTACAACGGTCCACATTGATGCTTTGGAATTGCTCAACTCTCTCCATAGAGGAGCTTTTCACGTTTTTGTTCAATTTCAAACATAACTTGGTCTATTCGCATCTTTACCTTATGAAACGTCGCACAAAGGCTCAACTAGCAAGTTAACTTTCAAGAGCACTAAATAGAGTACAACCGTCCACATTGATGCTTTGGAATTGCTCAACTCTCTCCATAGAGGAGCTTTTCACGTTTTTGTGCAATTTGAGACATAACTTGGTCTATTCGCGTCTTTACCTTACGAAACGTCGCACGAAGGCTCAACTAGCAAGTTAGACTTTAAAGAGCACTCAATAGAGTACAACGGTCCACATTGATGCTTTGGAATTGCTCAACTCTCTCCATAGAGGAGCTTTTCACGTTTTTATGCAATTTGAGACATAACTTGGTATATTCGCGTCTTTACCTCACGAAACGTGGCACGAAGGCTCAACTAGCAAGTTACAGTTTTAAGAGCACTAAATAGAGTACAACGGTCCACATTGATGCTTTGGAATTGCTCAACTCTCTCCATAGAGGAGCTTTTCACGTTTTTGTGCAATTTCAAACATAACTTGGTCTATTCGCATCTTTTACCTGCGAAACGATGCACGAAGGTTAAACTAGCAAGTTAGACTTCTAAGAACACTAAATAGAGTACAACGTCCACATGATGCTTTGGAATTGCTCAACTCTCTCCATAGAGGAGCTTTTCACGTTTTTGTTCAATTTCAAACATAACTTGGTCTATTCGCATCTTGACCTTATGAAACGTCGCACGAAGGCTCAACTACAAGTTAGACTTTCAAGAGCACTAAATAGAGTACAACCGTCCACATTGATGCTTTGGAATTGCTCAACTCTCTCCATAGAGGAGCTTTTCACGTTTTTGTGCAATTTCAAACATAACTTGGTCTATTCGCATCTTTTACCTGCGAAACGTGCACGAAGGCTAAACTAGCAAGTTAGACTTTCTAAGAACACTAAATAGAGTACAACGGTCCACATTGATGCTTTGGAATTGCTCAACTCTCTCCATAGAGGAGCTTTTCACGTTTTTGTTCAATTTCAAACATAACTTGGTCTATTCGCATCTTGACCTTATGAAACGTCGCACGAAGGCTCAACTAACAAGTTAGACTTTCAAGAGCACTAAATAGAGTACAACGTCCACATTGATGCTTTGGAATTGCTCAACTCTCTCCATAGAGGAGCTTTTCAGATTTTGTGCAATTTGAGACATAACTTGGTCTATTCGCGTCTTTACCTTACGAAACGTGGACGAAGGCTCAACTAGCAAGTTAGACTTTTAAGAGCACTAAATAGAGTACAACGGTCCACATTGATGCTTTGGAATTGCTCAACTGTCTCCATAGAGGAGCTTTTCACGTTTTTGTGCAATTTGAGCATAACTTGGTCTATTCGCGTCTTTACCTTGCGAAACGTGGCACGAAGGCTCAACTAGCAAGTTACACTTTTAAGAGCACTAAATAGAGTACAACGGTCCACATTGATGCTTTGGAATTGCTCAACTCTCTCCATAGAGGAGCTTTTCACGTTTTTGTGCAATTTGAGACATAACTTGGTCTATTCACGTCTTTACCGTACAAAACGTGGCACGCAGGACTCAACTAGCAAGCTATTACTTTTAAGAGCACTAAATAGAGTACAACGGCCCACATTGATGCTTTGGAATTGCTCAACTGCTCACAGAGGAGCACTTCACGTTTTTGTGCAATTTCAAACTTAACTTGGTCTATTCCATCTTTTACCTACGAAACGTTGCACGAAGGCTAAACTAGCAACTTAGACTTAAGAAGCACTAAATAGAGTACAACGGTCCACATTGATGCTTTGGAATTGCTCAACTCTCTCCATAGAGGAGCTTTTCACGTTTTTGTGCAATTTCAAACATAACTTGGTCTATTCGCATCTTTACCTTACGAAACGTCGCACGAAGGCTCAACTAGCAAGTTAGACTTTCAAAGCACTAAATAGAGTACAACCGGTCCACATTGATGCTTTGGAATTGCTCAACTCTCTCCATAGAGGAGCTTTTCACGTTTTTGTGCAATTTGAGACATAACTTGGTCTATTCGCATCTTTACCTTACGAAACGTGGCACAAAGGCTCAACTAGCAAGTTAGACTTTAAGAGCACTAAATAGAGTACAACGGTCCACATTGATGCTTTGGAATTGCTCAACTCTCTCCATAGAGGAGCTTTTCACGTTTTTGTGCAATTTGAGACATAACTTGGTCTATTCGCGTCTTTACCTTACGAAACGTGGCACGAAGGCTCAACTAGCAAGTTACACTTTTAAGAGCACTAAATAGAGTACAACGGTCCACATTGATGCTTTGGAATTGCTCAACTCTCTCCATAGAGGAGCTTTTCACGTTTTTGTGCAATTTGAGACATAACTTGGTCTATTCGTGTCTTTACCTTACGAAACGTGGCACGAAGGCTCAACTAGCAAGTATACTTTTAAGAGCACTAAATAGAGTACAACGGTCCACATTGATGCTTTGGAATTGCTCAACTCTCTCCACAGAGGAGCTTTTCACGTTTTTGTGCAATTTCAAACTAACTTGGTCTATTCGCATCTTTTACCTTACGAAACGTGCACGAAGGCTCAACTAGCAAGTTAGACTTTCAAGCACTAAATAGAGTACAACGGTCCACATTGATGCTTTGGAATTGCTCAACTCTCTCCATAGAGGAGCTTTTCACGTTTTTGTGCAATTTCAAACATAACTTGGTCTATTCGCATCTTTTACCTACGAAACGTGCACGAAGGCTAAACTAGCAAGTTAGACTTCTAAGAACACTAAATAGACTACAACGGTCCACATTGATGCTTTGGAATTGCTCAACTCTCTCCATAGAGGAGCTTTTCACGTTTTTGTTGCAATTTCAAACATAACTTGGTCTATTCGCATCTTTACCTTACGAAACGTGGCACGAAGGCTCAACTAGCAAGTTAGACTTTTAAGAGCACTAAATAGAGTACAACCGTCCACATTGATGCTTTGGAATTGCTCAACTCTCTCCATAGAGGAGCTTTTCACGTTTTGTGTAATTTGAGACATAACTTGGTCTATTCGCGTCTTTACCTTACGAAACGTGGCATGAAGGCTACTAGCAAGTTAGACTTTTAAGAGCCTAAATAGAGTACAACGGTCCACATTGATGCTTTGGAATTGCTCAACTCTCTCCATAGAGGAGCTTTTCACGTTTTTGTGCAATTTGAGACATAACTTGGTCTATTCCGTCTTTACCTTACGAAACGTGGCACGAAGGCTCAACTAGCAAGTTACACTTTTAAGAGCACTAAATAGAGTACAACGGTCCACATTGATGCTTTGGAATTGCTCAACTCTCTCCATAGAGGAGCTTTTCACGTTTTTGTGCAATTTGAACATAACTTGGTCTATTCGCGTCTTTTACTACTACAAACGTGGCACGAAGGCTCAACTAGCAAGTTAACTTTAAGAGCACTAATATAGTACAACGGTCCACATTGATGCTTTGGAATTGCTCAACTCTCTCCACAGAGGAGCTTTTCACGTTTTTGTGCAATTTCAAACATAACTTGGTCTATCTCGATCTTTTACCACGAAACGTGCACGAAGGCTCAACTAGCAAGTTAGACTTTCAAGAGCACTAAATAGAGTACAACGGTCCACATTGATGCTTTGGAATTGCTCAACTCTCTCCATAGAGGAGCTTTTCACGTTTTTGTTCAATTTCAAACATAACTTGGTCTATTCGCATCTTTACCTTACGAAACGGCACGAAGGCTCAATAGCAAGTTAGACTTTCTAAGAGCACTAAATAGAGTACAACGGTCCACATTGATGCTTTGGAATTGCTCAACTCTCTCCATAGAGGAGCTTTTCACGTTTTTGTTCAATTTCAAACATAACTTGGTCTATTCGCATCTTTACCTTACGAAACGGGCACGAAGGCTCAACTAGCAAGTTAGACTTCAGAGCACTAAATAGTAGAGTACAACGTCCACATGATGCTTTGGAATTGCTCAACTCTCTCCATAGAGGAGCTTTTCACGTTTTTGTGCAATTTGAGACATAACTTGGTCTATTCGCGTCTTTACCTTATCAAAACGTGGCACGAAGGCTCAACTACAAGTTAGACTTTAAGAGCATAAATAGAGTACAACGGTCCACATTGATGCTTTGGAATTGCTCAACTCTCTCCATAGAGGAGCTTTTCACGTTTTTGTCAATTTCAAACATAACTTGGTCTATTCGCATCTTTACCTTACGAAACGGCACGAAGGCTCAACTAGCAAGTTAGACTTTCAAGAGCACTAAATAGAGTACAACGTCCACATTGATGCTTTGGAATTGCTCAACTCTCTCCATAGAGGAGCTTTTCACGTTTTTGTGCAATTTCAAACATAACTTGGTCTATTCGCATCTTTTACCCGAAACGTGCACGAAGGCTAAACTAGCAAGTTAGACTTCTAAGAACACTAAATAGAGTACAACGGTCCACATTGATGCTTTGGAATTGCTCAACTCTCTCCATAGAGGAGCTTTCACGTTTTTGTCAATTTCAAACATAACTTGGTCTATTCGCATCTTTACCTTACGAAACGTCGCACGAAGGCTCAACTACAAGTTAGACTTTAAGAGCACTAAATAGAGTACAACCGTCCACATTGATGCTTTGGAATTGCTCAACTCTCTCCATAGAGGAGCTTTTCACGTTTTTGTGCAATTTCAAACATAACTTGGTCTATTCGCATCTTTTACCTACGAAACGTGCACGAAGGCTAAACTAGCAAGTTAGACTTCTAAGACACTAAATAGAGTACAACGGTCCACATTGATGCTTTGGAATTGCTCAACTCTCTCCATAGAGGAGCTTTTCATGTTTTTGTCAATTTCAAACATAACTTGGTCTATTCGCATCTTACCTTACGAAACGTGCACGAAGGCTCAACTAGCAAGTTAGACTTTTAAGAGCACTAAATAGAGTACAACCGTCCACATTGATGCTTTGGAATTGCTCAACTCTCTCCATAGAGGAGCTTTTCAGTTTTTGTGCAATTTGAGACATAACTGGTCTATTCGCGTCTTTACCTTACGAAACGTGGACGAAGGCTCAACTAGCAAGTTAGACTTTTAAGAGCACTCAATAGAGTACAACGGTCCACATTGATGCTTTGGAATTGCTCAACTTCTCCATAGAGGAGCTTTTCACGTTTTTGTGCAATTTGACATAACTTGGTCTATTCGCGTCTTTATTACGAAACGTGGCACGAAGGCTCAACTAGCAAGTTAGACTTTTAAGAGCACTAAATAGAGTACAACGGTCCACATTGATGCTGTGGAATTGCTCAACTCTCTCCATAGAGGAGCTTTTCACGTTTTTGTGCAATTTGAGACATAACTTGGTCTATTCGTCTTTACCTACAAAACGTGCACGCAGGCTCAAACTAGCAAGCTATACTTTTAAGAGCACTAAATAGAGTACAACGGCCCACATTGATGCTTTGGAATTGCTCAACTCTCTCCACAGGGAGCACTTCACGTTTTTGTGCAATTTCAAACTTAACTTGGTCTTATTCCATCTTTTACCTACGAAACGTGCACGAAGGCTAAACTAGCAAGTTAGACTTTCGAAGAAGCACTAAATAGAGTACAACGGTCCACATTGATGCTTTGGAATTGCTCAACTCTCTCCAGAGGAGAGCTTTTCACGTTTTTGTGCAATTTCAAACATAACTTGGTCTATTCGCATCGTCTACCTTACGAAACTGCACGAAGGCTCAACTAGCAAGTTAGACTTTCAAGACACTAAATAGAGTACAACATCCCATTGATGCTTGGAATTGCTCAACTCTCTCCATAGAGGAGCTTTTCACGTTTTTGTGCAATTTGAGACATAACATTGGTCTATTCGCGTCTTTACCTTACGAAACGTGGCACGAAGGCTCAACTAGAAGTTAGACTTTTAAGAGCACTAAATAGAGTACAACGGTCCACATTGATGCTTTGGAATTGCTCAACTCTCTCCATAGAGGAGCTTTTCACGTTTTTGTGCAATTTGAGACATAACTGGTCTATTCGCGTCTTTACCTTACGAAACGTGGCACGAAGGCTCAACTAGCAAGTTACACTTTTAAGAGCACTAAATAGAGTTACAACGGTCCACATTGATGCTTTGGAATTGCTCAACTCTCTCCATAGAGGAGCTTTTCACGTTTTTGTGCAATTTGAGACATAACTTGGTCTATTCGCGTCTTACCTTACAAAACGTGGCACGAAGGCTCAACTAGCAAGTTACTTTAAGAGCACTAAATAGAGTACAACGCCCACATTGATGCTTTGGAATTGCTCAACTCTCTCCACAGAGGAGCATTTCACGTTTTTGTGCAATTTCAAACTTAACTTGGTCTATTCTCATCTTTTACCAACGAAACGTTGCACGAAGGCTCAACTAGCAAGTTAGACTTCAAGAGCACTAAATAGAGTATAACGGTCCACATTGATGCTTTGGAATTGCTCAACTCTCTATAGAGGAGCTTTTCACGTTTTTGTGTAATTTCAAAAAACTTGGTCTATTCGCATCTTTTACCTCGAAACGTGAACGAAGGTTCAACTAGCAAGTTAGACTTTAAGAACACTAAATAGAGTACAACGGTCCACATTGATGCTTTGGAATTGCTCAACTCTCTCCATAGAGGAGCTTTTCACGTTTTTGTGCAATTTCAAACATAACTTGGTCTATTCGCATCTTGACCTTATGAAACGTCGCACGAAGGCTCAACTACAAGTAGATTTTCAAGAGCACTAAATAGAGTCAACCGTCCACATTGATGCTTTGGAATTGCTCAACTCTCTCCATAGAGGAGCTTTTCAGATTTTGTGCAATTTGAGACATAACTTGGTCTATTCGCGTCTTTACCTTACGAAACGTTGGACGAAGGCTCAATTAGCAAGTTAGACTTTTAAGAGCACTCAATAGAGTACAACGGTCCACATTGATGCTTTGGAATTGCTCAACTGTCTCCATAGAGGAGCTTTTCACGTTTTTGTGCAATTTGAGGCATATCTTGGTCTATTCGCGTCTTTACCTTGCGAAAACGTCGCACGAAGGCTCAACTAGCAAGTTACACTTTTAAGAGCACTAAATAGAGTACAACGGTCCACATTGATGCTGTGGAATTGCTCAACTCCTCCATAGAGGAGCTTTTCACACGTTTTTGTGCAATTTGAGACATAACTTGGTCTATTCACGTCTTTACCGTACAAAACGTGGCACGCGACTCAACTAGCAAGCTATACTTTTAAGAGCACTAAATAGAGTACAACGGCCCACATTGATGCTTTGGAATTGCTCAACTTCTCCACAGAGGAGCACTTCACGTTTTGTGCAATTTCAAACTTAACTTGGTCTATTTCCATCTTTTACCTACGAAACGTTGCACGAAGGCTAAACTGCAACTTAGACTTCGAAACAGTAAATAGAGTACAACGGTCCACATTGATGCTTTGGAATTGCTCAACTCTCTCCATAGAGGAGCTTTTCACGTTTTGTGCAATTTCAAACATAACTTGGTCTATTCGCATCTTACCTTACGAAACGTCGCACGAAGGCTCAACTAGCAAGTTAGACTTTCAAAAGGCACTAATAGAGTACAACCATCCACATTGATGCTTTGGAATTGCTCAACTCTCTCCATAGAGAGCTTTTCACGTTTTGTGCAATTTGAGACATAACTTGGTCTATTCGCGTCTTTACCTTACGAACGTGGCACAAGGCTCAAACTAGCAAGTTAGCCTTTTAAGAGCACTCAATAGAGTACAACGGTCCCCATTGATGCTTTGGAATTGCTCAACTCTTCCATAGAGGAGTTTTCACGTTTTTATGCATTTGAGACATAACTTGGTCTCATTCGCGTTCTTTACCCTTACGAAACGTGGCACGAAGGCTAACTAGCAATTTACACTTTTAAGAGCACTAAATAGAGTACAACGGTTCCCACATTGATGCTTTGGAATTGCTCAACTCTCTCCATAGAGGAGCTTTTCACGTTTTTGTCAATTTGAGACATAACGTGGTCTATTTCGCGTCTTTTACCTTACAAAACGTGGCACGCAAGGCTCAACTAGCAAGTTATACTTTTAAGAGCACTAACTAGAGTTACAACGGCCACATTGATGCTTTGGAATTGCTTCACTCTCTCCACAGAGGAGCACTTTCACGTTTTTGTGCTAATTTCAAACTTAACTTGGTCTATTCTCATCTTTTACCACGAAACGTTGCACGAAGGCTCAACTAGCACGTTAGACTTCTCAAGACACTAAATAGAGTACAACGTCCACATTGATGCTTTGGAATTGCTTAACTCTCTCCATAGAGGAGCTTTTCATGTTTTTGTGTAATTTCAAACAAAACATGGTCTATTCGCATCTTTACCTACGAAACGATGCACGAAGGCTAAACAAGCAAGTTAGACTTCTAAGAACACTAAAGAGACTACAACGGCCACATTGATGCTTTGGAATTGCTCAACTCTCTCCATAGAGGAGGTTTCCGTTTTGTTCAATTTGATAAATAACTGGTCTATTCGCATCTTACCTTACGAAACGTCGCACGAAGGCTCAACTAGCAAGTTAGACTTTTAAGACCACATAGAGGACAAACCGTCCACATTGATGCTTTGGAATTGCTCAACTCTCTCCATAGAGGAACTTTTCACGTTTTGTGTGCAATTTGAGACATAACGTGGTCGTGTTATTGCGTGTCTTTACCTTACGAAACGTGGCGTGAAAGCTCATCTAGCAAGTAGATTTTAAGAGCCTCAATAGAGTACAACGGTCCACATTGATGCTTTGGAATTGCTCAACTCTCTCCATAGAGGAGCTTTTCACGTGTTTTTGTGCAATTTGAGAATAACTTGGTCTATTCGCGTCTTTACCTTACGAAACGTGGCACGAAGGCTCAACTAGCAAGACACACTTTTAAGAGCACTAAATAGAGTACAACCGCGTCCACATGATGCTTTGGAATTGCTCAACTCTCTCCATCAGAGGAGCTTTTCACGATTTTTGTGCAATTTGAGACTAACTTGGTCTATTCGCGTCTTTACCTTACAAAACGTGGCACAGGCTCAACTAGCAAGTTATACTTTTAAGAGCACTAAATATAGTACAACGGTCCACATTGATGCTTTGGAATTGCTCAACTCTCTCCATAGAGGAGCTTTTCACGTTTTTGTGCAATTTCAAACATAACTTGGTCTATTCTCATCTTTACCACGAAACGTGCACGAAGGCTCAACTAGCAAGTTAGACTTTCAAGAGCACTAAATAGAGTACAACGGTCCACATTGATGCTTTGGAATTGCTCAACTCTCTCCATAGAGGAGCTTTTCACGTTTTGTGCAATTTCAAACAAACTTGGTCTATTCGCATCTTTTACCTACGAAACGTGCACGAAGGCTCAACTAGCAAGTTAGACTTCTAAGACACTAAATAGACTACAACGGTCCACATTGATGCTTTGGAATTGCTCAACTCTCTCCATAGTGGAGCTTTTCACGTTTTTGTTCAATTTCAAACATAACTTGGTCTATTCGCATCTTTACCTTACGAAACGTGGCACGAAGGCTCAACTAGCAAGTTAGACTTTCAAGACACTAAATAGAGACAACGTCCACATTGATGCTTTGGAATTGCTCAACTCTCTCCATAGAGGACTTTTCACGTTTTTGTGCAATTTGAGACATAACTTGGTCTATTCGTCTTTACCTTACGAAACGTGGCACGAAGGCTCAACTAGCAAGTTAGACTTTTAAGAGCACTCAATAGAGTACAACGGTCCACATTGATGCTTTGGAATTGCTCAACTCTCTCCATAGAGGAGCTTTTCACGTTTTTGTGCAATTTGAGACATAACTTGGTCTATTCGCGCGTCTTTACCTTACGAAACGTGGCACGAAGGCTCAACTAGCAAGTTACTTTTAAGAGCACTAAATAGAGTACAACGGTCCACATTGATGCTTTGGAATTGCTCAACTCTCTCCATAGAGGAGCTTTTCACGTTTTTGTGCAATTTGAGACATAACTTGGTCTATTCGCGTCTTTACCTACGAAACGTGGCACGAAGGCTCAACTAGCAAGTTAGACTTTTAAGAGCACTAAATAGAGTACAACGGTCCACATTGATGCTTTGGAATTGCTCAACTCTCTCCATAGAGGAGCTTTTCACGTTTTTGTGCAATTTCAAACATAACTTGGTCTATTCGCATCTTTACCTTACGAAACGTGGCACGAAGGCTCAACTAGCAAGTTAGACTTTAAGAGCACTAAATAGAGTACAACGGTCCACATTGATGCTTTGGAATTGCTCAACTCTCTCCATAGAGAGCTTTTCACGTTTTTGTGCAATTTCAAACTTAACTTGGTCTATTCCATCTTTACCACGAAACGTGCACGAAGGCTCAACTAGCAAGTTAGACTTTAAAAGCACTAAATAGAGTACAACGGTCCACATTGATGCTTTGGAATTGCTCAACTCTCTCCACAGAGCAGCATTTCATGTTTTTGTGCAATTTCAAACATAACTTGGTCTATTCCCATCTTTTACCCACGAAACGTTGCACGAAGGCTAAACGAGCAATTTAGACTTCTAAGAACACTAAATAGAGTACAACGGTCCACATTGATGCTTTGGAATTGCTCAACTTCTCCATAGAGGAGCTTTTCACGTTTTTGTGCAATTTCAAACATAACTTGGTCTATTCACAGCTTTACCTTACGAAACGTGGCACGAAGGCTCAACTAGCAAGTTATACTTTAAGAGCACTAAATAGAGTACAACGGCCCACAGATGCTTTGGAATTGCTCAACTTCTCCACAGAGGAGCATTTCATGTTTTGTGCAATTTCAAACATAACTTGGTCTATTCCATCTTTTACCACGAAACGTTGCACGAAGGCTAAACTAGCAATTTAGACTTTTAAGAGCACTCAATAGAGTACAACGGTCCACATTGATGCTTTGGAATTGCTCAACTCTCTCCATAGAGGAGCTTTTCACGTTTTTGTGCAATTTGAACATAACTTGGTCTATTCGCGTTTACCTTACGAAACGTGGCACGAAGGCTCAACTAGCAAGTTAGACTTTTAAGAGCACAAAATAGAGTACAACGGTCCACATTGATGCTTTGGAATTGCTCAACTCTCTCCATAGAGGAGCTTTTCACGTTTTTGCAATTTGAGACATAACTTGGTCTATTCGTCTTTACCTTACGAAACGTGGCACAGGCTCAACTAGCAAGTTAGACTTTTAAGAGCACAATAGAGTACAACGGCCCACATTGATGCTTTGGAATTGCTCAACTCTCTCCACAGAGGAGCATTTCACGTTTTTGTGCAATTTCACATAACTTGGTCTATTCGCATCTTTACCTACGAAACGTGGCACGAAGGCTAAACTAGCAATAGACTTTAAGACACTAAATAGAGTACAACGGTCCACATTGATGCTTTGGAATTGCTCAACTCTCTCCATAGAGGAGCTTTTCACGTTTTTGTGCAATTTCAAACATAACTTGGTCTATTCGCATCTTTACCTTACGAAACGTGGCACGAAGGCTCAACTAGCAAGTTAGACTTTAAAGCACTAAATAGAGTACAACGGTCCACATTGATGCTTTGGAATTGCTCAACTCTCTCCATAGAGGAGCTTTTCACGTTTTTGTGCAATTTGAGACATAACTTGGTCTATTCGCGTCTTTACCTTACGAAACGTGGCACGAAGGCTCAACTAGCAAGTTAGCTTTTAAGAGCACTAAATAGAGTACAACGGTCCCACATTGATGCTTTGGAATTGCTCAACTCTCTCCATAGAGGAGCTTTTCACGTTTTTGTGCAATTTGAGACATAACTTGGTCTATTCGCGTCTTTACCTTACGAAACGTGGCACGAAGGCTCAACTAGCAAGTTAGACTTTTAAGAGCACTAAATAGAGTACAACGGTCCACATTGATGCTTTGGAATTGCTCAACTCTCTCCATAGAGGAGCTTTTCACGTTTTTGTGCAATTTGAGACATAACTTGGTCTATTCGCGTCTTTACCTTACGAAACGTGGCACGAAGGCTCAACTAGCAAGTTAGACTTTAAGAGCACTAAATAGAGTACAACGGTCCACATTGATGCTTTGGAATTGCTCAACTCTCTCCATAGAGGAGCTTTTCACGTTTTTGTGCAATTTCAAACATAACTTGGTCTATTATCTTTTACCTTACGAAACGTGCACGAAGGCTCAACTAGCAAGTTAGACTTTAAGAGCACTAAATAGAGTACAACGGTCCACATTGATGCTTTGGAATTGCTAACTCTCTCCATAGAGGAGCTTTTCACGTTTTTGTGCAATTTCAAACAAAACTTGGTCTATTCGCATCTTTACCTACGAAACGGCACGAAGGCTAAACAAGCAAGTTAGACTTAAGACACAATAGAGTACAACGGTCCACATTGATGCTTTGGAATTGCTCAACTCTCTCCATAGAGGAGTTTTCACGTTTTTGTCAATTTCAAACATAACTTGGTCTATTCGCATCTTTACCTTACGAAACGTGCACGAAGGCTCAACTAGCAAGTTAGACTTTTAAGACACTAAATAGAGTACAACGGTCCACATTGATGCTTTGGAATTGCTCAACTCTCTCCATAGAGGAGCTTTTCACGTTTTTGTGCAATTTGAGACATAACTTGGTCTATTCGCGTCTTTACCTTACGAAACGTGGCACGAAGGCTCAACTAGCAAGTTAGACTTTTAAGAGCACTAAATAGAGTACAACGGTCCACATTGATGCTTTGGAATTGCTCAACTCTCTCCATAGAGGAGCTTTTCACGTTTTTGTGCAATTTGAGACATAACTTGGTCTATTCGCGTCTTTACCTTACGAAACGTGGCACGAAGGCTCAACTAGCAAGTTAGACTTTTAAGAGCACTAAATAGAGTACAACGGTCCACATTGATGCTTTGGAATTGCTCAACTCTCTCCATAGAGGAGCTTTTCACGTTTTTGTGCAATTTGAGACATAACTTGGTCTATTCGCGTCTTTACCTTACGAAACGTGGCACGAAGGCTCAACTAGCAAGTTATTCTTTTAAGAGCACTAAATAGAGTACAACGGTCCACATTGATGATGATTGAATTTGCTTGAACTCAACTCTCTCCATAGAGGAGCTTTTCACGTTTTTGTGCAATTTGAGACATAACTTGGTCTATTATCTTTACCTTACGAAACGTGGCACGAAGGCTCAACTAGCAAGTTAGACTTTTAAGAGCACTAAATAGAGTACAACGGTCCACATTGATGCTTTGGAATTGCTCAACTCTCTCCATAGAGGAGCTTTTCACGTTTTTGTGCAATTTGAGACATAACTTGGTCTATTCGCGTCTTTACCTTACGAAACGTGGCACGAAGGCTCAACTAGCAAGTTAGACTTTAAGAGCACTAAATAGAGTACAACGGTCCACATTGATGCTTTGGAATTGCTCAACTTCTCCATAGAGGAGCTTTTCACGTTTTTGTGCAATTTGAGACATACTTGGTCTATTCGTCTTTACCTTACGAAACGTGGCACGAAGGCTCAACTAGCAAGTTAGACTTTTAAGAGCACTCAATAGAGTACAACGGTCCACATTGATGCTTTGGAATTGCTCAACTCTCTCCATAGAGGAGCTTTTCACGTTTTTGTGCAATTTCAACATAACTTGGTCTATTCGTCTTTACCTTACGAAACGTGGCACGAAGGCTCAACTAGCAAGTTAGACTTTAAGAGCACTAAATAGAGTACAACGGTCCACTGATGCTTTGGAATGCTCAAACTCTCTCCATAGGGGAGCTTTTCACGTTTTTGTGCAATTTGAGACATAACTTGGTCTATTCGCGTCTTTACCTCGAAACGTGGCACGAAGGCTCAACTAGCAAGTTAGACTTTTAAGAGCACTAATAGAGTACAACGGTCCACATTGATGCTTTGGAATTGCTCAACTCTCTCCATAGAGGAGCTTTTCACGTTTTTGTGCAATTTCAAACATAACTTGGTCTATTCGGCATCTTTACCTTACGAAACGTGGCACGAAGGCTCAACTAGCAAGTTAGACTTTAAGAGCACTAAATAGAGTACAACGGTCCACATTGATGCTTTGGAATTGCTCAACTCTCTCCATAGAGGAGCTTTTCACGTTTTTGTACAATTTCAAACATAACTTGGTCTATTCGCGTCTTTACCTTACGAAACGTGGCACGAGTCTCAACTAGCAAGTTATACTTTTAGAGCACTAAATAGAGTACAACGGCCACATTGATGCTTTGGAATTGCTCAACTCTCTCCATAGAGGAGCATTTTCATGTTTTTGTGCAATTTCAAACATTAACTTGGTCTATTCGCCATCTTTACCCACGAAACGTGCACGAAGGCTAACTAGCAATTAGACTTCTAAGAACACTAAATAGAGTACAACGGTCCACATTGATGCTTTGGAATTGCTCAACTCTCCATAGAGGAGCTTTTCACGTGTTGTGCAATTTCAAACATAACTTGGTCTATTCACAGCTTTACCTTACGAAACGTGGCACGAAGGCTCAACTAGCAAGTTAGACTATTAAGAGCACTAAATAGAGTACAACGCCACAAGATGCTTTGGAATTGCTCAACTCTCTCCATAGAGGAGCTTTTCATGTTTTCGTGCAATTTCAAACATAACTTGGTCTATTCCCATCTTTACCCACGAAACGTGGCACGAAGGCTCAACGAGCAATTTAGACTTTTAAGAGCACTCAATAGAGTACAACGGTCCACATTGATGCTTTGGAATTGCTCAACTCTCTCCATAGAGGAGCTTTTCACGTTTTTGTGCAATTTGAGACATAACTTGGTCTATTCGCGTCTTTACCTTATGAAACGTGGCACGAAGGCTCACTAGCAAGTTACACTTTTAAGAGCACAAAATAGAGTACAACGGTCCACATTGATGCTTTGGAATTGCTCAACTCTCTCCAGAGAGGAGCTTTTCACGTTTTTGCAATTTGAGACATAACTTGGTCTATTCGCGTCTTTACCTTACGAAACGTGGCACGCAGGCTCAACAGCAAGTTATACTTTTAAGAGCACTAGATAGAGTACAACGGCCCACATTGATGCTTTGGAATTGCTCAACTCTCTCCACAGAGGAGCATTTCACGTTTTTGTGCAATTTCAATAACTTGGTCTATTCGCATCTTTTACCTACGAAACGTTGCACGAAGCTAACTAGCAATAGACTTCGAAGAACTAAATAGAGTACAACGGTCCACATTGATGCTTTGGAATTGCTCAACTCTCTCCATAGAGGAGCTTTTCACGTTTTTGTGCAATTTCAAACATAACTTGGTCTATTCGCATCTTTACCTTACGAAACGTGCACGAAGGCTCAACTAGCAAGTTAGACTTTCAAGAGCACTAAATAGAGTACAACGGTCCACATTGATGCTTTGGAATTGCTCAACTCTCTCCATAGAGGAGCTTTTCACGTTTTTGTTCAATTTCAACATAACTTGGTCTATTCGCATCTTTACCTTACGAAACTCGCACGAAGGCTCAACTAGCAAGTTAGACTTTTAGAGCACTAAATAGAGTACAACGTCCACATTGATGCTTTGGAATTGCTCAACTCTCTCCATAGAGGAGCTTTTCACGTTTTTGTGCAATTTGAGACATAACTTGGTCTATTCGCATCTTTACCTTACGAAATGTGGCACGAAGGCTCAACTAGCAAGTTAGACTTTTAAGAGCACTAAATAGAGTACAACGGTCCACATTGATGCTTTGGAATTGCTCAACTCTCTCCATAGAGGTGCTTTTCACGTTTTTGTGCAATTTGAGACATAACTTGGTCTATTCGCGTCTTTACCTCACGAAACGTGGCACGAAGGCTCAACTAGCAGTTACAGTTTTAAGAGCACTAAATAGAGTACAACGGTCCACATTGATGCTTTGGAATTGCTCAACTCTCTCCATAGAGGAGCTTTTCACGTTTTGTGCAATTTGAGACATAACTTGGTCTATTCGCGTCTTTACCTCACGAAACGTGGCACGAAGGCTCAACTAGCAAGTAGACTTTAAGAACACTAATAGAGTACAACGGTCCACATTGATGCTTTGGAATTGCTCAACTCTCTCCATAGAGGAGCTTTTCACGTTTTTGTGCAATTTGAGAATAACTTGGTCTATCGTGTCTTTACCTTACGAAACGTGGCACGAAGGCTCAACTAGCAAGTTAGACTTTTAAGAGCACTAAATAGAGTACAACGGTCCACATTGATGCTTTGGAATTGCTCAACTCTCTCCATAGAGGAGCTTTTCACGTTTTTGTAATTTCAAACATAACTTGGTCTATTCGTATATTTACCTTACGAAACGTCGTACGAAGGCTCAACTAGCAAGTTAGACTATTAAGAGAACTAAATAGAGTACAACGTCCACATTGATGCTTTGGAATTGCTCAATCTCTCCATAGAGGAGCTTTTCACGTTTTTGTGCAATTTGAGACATAACTTGGTCTATTCGTGTCTTTGCCTTACGAAACGTGGCACGAGGCTCAACTAGCAAGTTATACTTAAGAGCACTAAATAGAGTACAACGGCCACATTGATGCTTTGGAATTGCTCAACTCTCTCCAGAGGAGCTTTTCATTTTTTGTGCAATTTCAACATAACTTGGTCTTTCGCATCTTTACCCCGAAACGTGCACGAAGGCTCAAACTAGCAAGTTAGACTTTTAAGAGCACTCAATAGAGTACAACGGTCCACATTGATGCTTTGGAATTGCTCAACTCTCTCCAAAGAGGAGCTTTTCACGTTTTTGTGCAATTTGAGACATAACTTGGTCTATTCGCGTCTTTACCTTATGAAACGTGGCACGAAGGCTCACTAGCAAGTTACACTTTTAAGAGCACAAATAGAGTACAACGGTCCACATTGATGCTTTGGAATTGCTCAACTCTCTCCAGAGGAGCTTTTCACGTTTTTGCAATTTGAGACATAACTTGGTCTATTCGCGTCTTTACCTTACGAAACGTGGCACGCAGGCTCAACAAGCAAGTATACTTTTAAGAGCACTAGATAGAGTACAACGGCCACATTGATGCTTTGGAATTGCTCAACTCTCTCCAGAGGAGCATTTCACGTTTTTGTGCAATTTCAAACTTAACTTGGTCTATTCGCATCTTTTACCTACGAAACGTTGCACGAAGCTAAACTAGTAACTAGACTTCGAAGCAGTAAATAGAGTACAACGGTCCACATTGATGCTTTGGAATTGCTCAACTCTCTCCATAGGGAGCTTTTCACGTTTTTGTGCAATTTCAAACATAACTTGGTCTATTCGCATCTTTACCTTACGAAACGTGGCACGAAGGCTCAACTAGCAAGTTAGACTTTCAAGAGCACTAAATAGAGTACAACGGTCCACATTGATACTTTGGAATTGCTCAACTCTCTCCATAGAGGAGCTTTTCACGTTTTTGTGCAATTTCAAACATAACTTGGTCTATTCGCATCTTTACCTACGAAACGATGCACGAAGGCTCAACTAGCAAGTTAGACTTCTAAGAACACTAAGTAGAGTACAACGGTCCACATTGACGCTTTGGAATTGCTCAACTCTCTCCATAGAGGAGCTTTTCACGTTTTGTTCAATTTCAAACATAACGTAGTCTATTCGCATCTTTACCTTACGAAACGTGCACGAAGCTCAACTAGCAAGTTAGACTTTTGAGCACTAAATAGAGTACAACGGTCCACATTGATGCTTTGGAATTGCTCAACTCTCTCCATAGAGGAGCTTTTCACGTTTTTGTGCAATTTGAGACATAACTTGGTCTATTCGCGTCTTTACCTTACGAAATGTGGCACGAAGGCTCAACTAGCAAGTTAGACTTTAAGAGCACTAAATAGAGTACAACGGTCCACATTGATGCTTTGGAATTGCTCAACTCTCTCCATAGAGGCTTTTCACGTTTTTGTGCAATTTGAGACATAACTTGGTCTATTCGCGTCTTTACCTCACGAAACGTGGCACGAAGGCTCAACTAGCAAGTTACATTTTAAGAGCACTAAATAGAGTACAACGGTCCACATTGATGCTTTGGAATTGCTCAACTCTCTCCATAGAGGAGCTTTTCACGTTTTTGTGCAATTTGAGACATAACTTGGTCTATTCGCGTCTTTACCTCACGAAACGTGGCACGAAGGCTCAACTAGCAAGTTAGACTTTTAAGAATCAAATAGAGTACAACGGTCCACATTGATGCTTTGGAATTGCTCAACTCTCTCCATAGAGGAGCTTTTCACGTTTTTGTGCAATTTGAGACATAACTTGGTCTATTCGCGTCTTTACCTTACGAAACGTGGCACGAAGGCTCAACTAGCAAGTTACACTTTAAGAGCACAAATAGAGTACAACGGTCCACATTATGCTTTGGAATTGCTCAACTCTCCCATAGAGGAGCTTTCACGTTTTTGTAATTTCAAAGATAACTTGGTCTATTCGATCTTTACCTTACGAAACGTCACGAAGGCTCAACTAGCAAGTTAGACTTTAAGAGCACTAAATAGAGTACAACGGTCCACATTGATGCTTTGGAATTGCTCAATCTCTCCATAGAGGAGCTTTTCACGTTTTTGTGCAATTTCAACATAACTTGGTCTATTCGTTCTTTACCTTACGAAACGTGGCACGAAGGCTCAACTAGCAAGTTACTTTTAAGAGCACTAAATAGAGTACAACGGTCCACATTGATGCTTTGGAATTGCTCAACTCTCTCCACAGAGGAGCTTTTCACGTTTTTGTGCAATTTCAAACATAACTTGGTCTATTCGCCATCTTTACCCGAAACGTGCACGAAGGCTAAACTAGCAATTAGACTTCTAAGAGCACTAAATAGAGTACAACGGCCCATTGATGCTTTGGAATTGCTCAACTCTCCCATAGAGGAGCTTTTCACGTTTTTGTGCAATTTCAAACATAACTTGGTCTATTCGCAGCTTTACCTTACGAAACGTGGCACGAAGGCTCAACTAGCAAGTTAGACTTTCAAGAGCACTAAATAGAGTACAACGGTCCACATTGATGCTTTGGAATTGCTCAACTCTCTCCATAGAGGAGCTTTTCACGTTTTTGTGCAATTTCAAACATAACTTGGTCTATTCGCAGCTTTACCTTACGAAACGTGGCACGAAGGCTCAACTAGCAAGTTAGACTTTTAAGAGCACTAAATAGAGTACAACGGTACATTGATGCTTGGAATTGCTCAACTCTCTCCATAGAGGAGCTTTTCACGTTTTTGTGCAATTTCAACATAACTTGGTCTATTGCTCTTTACCTTACGAAACGTGGCACGAAGGCTCAACTAGCAAGTTAGACTAAGAAGCACTAAATAGAGTACAACGGTCCACATTGATGCTTTGGAATTGCTCAACTCTCTCCATAGAGGAGCTTTTCACGTTTTTGTGCAATTTGAGACATAACTTGGTCTATTCGCGTCTTTACCTTACGAAACGTGGCACGAAGGCTCAACTAGCAAGTTAGACTTGAAGAGCACTAAATAGAGTACAACGGTCCACATTGATGCTTTGGAATTGCTCAACTCTCTCCAGAGGAGCTTTTCACGTTTTTGTGCAATTTGAGACATAACTTGGTCTATTCGCGTCTTTACCTTACGAAACGTGGCACGCAGGCTCAACTAGCAAGTTAGACTTTAAGAGCACTAAATAGAGTACAACGGTCCACATTGATGCTTTGGAATGCTCAACTCTCTCCATAGAGGAGCTTTTCACGTTTTTGTGCAATTGAGACATAACTTGGTCTATTCGCGTCTTTACCTTACGAAACGTTGCACGAAGGCTCAACTAGCAAGTTAGACTTTAAGAGCACTAAAGAGTACAACGGTCCACATTGATGCTTTGGAATTGCTCAACTCTCTCCATAGAGGAGCTTTTCACGTTTTTTGTGCAATTTGAGACATAACTTGGTCTATTCGCGTCTTTACCTTAAAACGTGGCACGAAGGCTCACTAGCAAGTTACACTTTTAAGAGCACAAAAGAGTACAACGGTCCACATTGATGCTTTGGAATTGCTCAACTCTCTCCATAGAGGAGCTTTTCACGTTTTTGCAATTTGAGACATAACTTGGTCTATTCGCGTCTTTACCTTACGAAACGTGGCACGAGGCTCAACTAGCAAGTTATACTTTTAAGAGCACTAAATAGAGTACAACGGCCACATGATGCTTTGGAATTGCTCAACTCTCTCCACAGAGGAGCTTTCACGTTTTTGTGCAATTTCAAATAACTTGGTCTATTCGCATCTTTTACCTACGAAACGTGCACGAAGGCTAAACTAGCAAGTGACTTCGAACACTAAATAGAGTACAACGGTCCACATTGATGCTTTGGAATTGCTCAACTCTCTCCATAGAGGAGCTTTTCACGTTTTTGTGCAATTTCAAACATAACTTGGTCTATTCGCATCTTTACCTTACGAAACGTGGCACGAAGGCTCAACTAGCAAGTTAGACTTTCAAGAGCACTAAATAGAGTACAACGGTCCACATTGATGCTTTGGAATTGCTCAACTCTCTCCATAGAGGAGCTTTTCACGTTTTTGTGCAATTTCAAACATAACTTGGTCTATTCGCATCTTTTACCTACGAAACGTGCACGAAGGCTAACTAGCAAGTTAGACTTTAAGAGCACTAAATAGAGTACAACGGTCCACATTGATGCTTTGGAATTGCTCAACTCTCTCCATAGAGGAGCTTTTCACGTTTTTGTGCAATTTCAAATAACTTGGTCTATTCGCATCTTTACCTACGAAACGTGCACGAAGGCTCAACTAGCAAGTTAGACTTTCAAGAGCACTAAATAGAGTACAACGGTCCACATTGATGCTTTGGAATTGCTCAACTCTCTCCATAGAGGAGCTTTTCACGTTTTTGTGCAATTTGAGACATAACTTGGTCTATTCGCGTCTTTACCTTACGAAACGTTGCACGAAGGCTCAACTAGCAAGTTATACTTTTAAGAGCACAAATAGAGTACAACGGCCACATTGATGCTTTGGAATTGCTCAACTCTCTCCATAGAGGAGCTTTCATGTTTTTGTAATTTCAAACTAACTTGGTCTATTCGCATCTTTTACCACGAAACGTTGCACGAAGGCTCAACTAGCAAGTTAGACTTCTAAGAACTAAATAGAGTACAACGTCCACATTGATGCTTTGGAATTGCTCAACTCTCTCCATAGAGGAGCTTTTCACGTTTTTGTGCAATTTCAAACATAACTTGGTCTATTCGCTTTACCTTACAAACGTGGCACGAAGGCTCAACTAGCAAGTTAGACTTTTAAGAGCACTCAATAGAGTACAACGGTCCACATTGATGCTTTGGAATTGCTCAACTCTCTCCATAGAGGAGCTTTTCACGTTTTTGTGCAATTTGAGACATAACTTGGTCTATTCGCGTCTTTACCTTACGAAACGTGGCACGAAGGCTCAACTAGCAAGTTAGACTTTAAGAGCACTAAATAGAGTACAACGGTCCACATTGATGCTTTGGAATTGCTCAACTCTCTCCATAGAGGAGCTTTTCACGTTTTTGTGCAATTTGAGACATAACTTGGTCTATTCGCGTCTTTACCTTACGAAACGTGGCACGCAGGCTCAACTAGCAAGTTAGACTTTAAGAGCACTAAATAGAGTACAACGGTCCACATTGATGCTTTGGAATTGCTCAACTCTCTCCATAGAGGAGCTTTTCACGTTTTTGTGCAATTTGAGACATAACTTGGTCTATTCGCGTCTTTACCTTACGAAACGTGGCACGAGGCTCAACTAGCAAGTTAGACTTTCAAGAGCACTAAATAGAGTACAACGGTCCACATTGATGCTTTGGAATTGCTCAACTCTCTCCATAGAGGAGCTTTTCACGTTTTTGTGCAATTTGAGACATAACTTGGTCTATTCGCGTCTTTACCTTACAAAACGTGGCACGAAGGCTCACTAGCAAGTTAGACTTTTAAGAGCACTAAATAGAGTACAACGGTCCACATTGATGCTTTGGAATTGCTCAACTCTCTCCATGAGGAGCTTTTCACGTTTTTGTGCAATTTCAAACATAACTTGGTCTATTCGCATCTTTTACCTACGAAACGTGCACGAAGGCTAACTAGCAAGTTAGACTTCTAAGACACTAAATAGAGTACAACGGTCCACATTGATGCTTTGGAATTGCTCAACTCTCTCCATAGAGGAGCTTTTCACGTTTTTGTTCAATTTCAAACATAACTTGGTCTATTCGCATCTTTACCTACGAAAACGTCACGAAGGCTCAACTAGCAAGTTAGACTTTCAAGAGCACTAAATAGAGTACAACGTCCACATTGATGCTTTGGAATTGCTCAACTCTCTCCATAGAGGAGCTTTTCACGTTTTTGTGCAATTTCAACATAACTTGGTCTATTCGCATCTTTACCTACGAAACGTGCACGAAGGCTCAACTAGCAAGTTAGACTTTAAGACACTAAATAGAGTACAACGGTCCACATTGATGCTTTGGAATTGCTCAACTCTCTCCATAGAGGAGCTTTTCACGTTTTTGTGCAATTTGAGACATAACTTGGTCTATTCGCGTCTTTACCTTATGAAACGTGGCACGAAGGCTCAACTAGCAAGTTAGACTTTTAAGAGCACTAAATAGAGTACAACGGTCCACATTGATGCTTTGGAATTGCTCAACTCTCTCCATAGAGGAGCTTTTCACGTTTTTGCAATTTGAGACATAACTTGGTCTATTCGCGTCTTTACTTACGAAACGTGGCACGAAGGCTCAAAAGCAAGTTATACTTTTAAGAGCACTAATAGAGTACAACGGTCCACATTGATGCTTTGGAATTGCTCAACTCTCTCCATAGAGGAGCTTTTCACGTTTTTGTGCAATTTCAACATAACTTGGTCTATTCGCATCTTTTACCTAACGAAACGTGCACGAAGCTAACTAGCAAGTAGACTTTAAGAACTAAATAGAGTACAACGGTCCCATTGATGCTTTGGAATTGCTCAACTCTCTCCATAGAGGAGCTTTTCACGTTTTTGTGCAATTTCAAACATAACTTGGTCTATTCGCATCTTTACCTTACGAAACGTGGCACGAAGGCTCAACTAGCAAGTTAGACTTTCAAGAGCACTAAATAGAGTACAACGGTCCACATTGATGCTTTGGAATTGCTCAACTCTCTCCATAGAGGAGCTTTTCACGTTTTTTGCAATTTCAAACATAACTTGGTCTATTCGCATCTTTACCTTACGAAACGTGGCACGAAGGCTCAACTAGCAAGTTAGACTTAAGAGCACTAAATAGAGTACAACGGTCCACATTGATGCTTTGGAATTGCTCAACTCTCTCCATAGAGGAGCTTTTCACGTTTTTTGTTCAATTTCAAACATAACTTGGTCTATTCGCATCTTTACCTACGAAACGTGCACGAAGGCTCAACTAGCAAGTTAGACTTTCAAGAGCACTAAATAGAGTACAACGTCCACATTGATGCTTTGGAATTGCTCAACTCTCTCCATAGAGGAGCTTTTCACGTTTTTGTGCAATTTGAGACATAACTTGGTCTATTCGCGTCTTTACCTTACGAAACGTGGCACGAAGGCTCAACTAGCAAGTTAGACTTTTAAGAGCACAAATAGAGTACAACGGTCCACATTGATGCTTTGGAATTGCTCAACTCTCTCCATAGAGGAGCTTTTCACGTTTTTGCAATTTGAGACATAACTTGGTCTATTCGCGTCTTTACCTTACGAAACGTGGCACGAAGGCTCAACTAGCAAGTTAGACTTTTAAGAGCACTAAATAGAGTACAACGGTCCACATTGATGCTTTGGAATTGCTCAACTCTCTCCATAGGGAGCTTTTCACGTTTTGTGCAATTTGAGACATAACTTGGTCTATTCGCGTCTTTACCTTACGAAACGTGGCACGAGGCTCAACTAGCAAGTTAGACTTTTAAGAGCACTAAATAGAGTACAACGGTCCACATTGATGCTTTGGAATTGCTCAACTCTCTCCATAGAGGAGCTTTTCACGTTTTTGTGCAATTTCAAACATAACTTGGTCTATTCGCATCTTTACCTTACGAACGTGGCACGAAGGGCACAAAGCTAGCAAGTTAGACTTTTAAGAGCACTAAATAGAGTACAACGGTCCACATTGATGCTTTGGAATTGCTCAACTCTCTCCATAGAGGAGCTTTTCACGTTTTTTGTGCAATTTGAACATAACTTGGTCTATTCGCGTCTTTACCTTACGAAACGTGGCACGAAGGCTCAACTAGCAAGTTAGACTTTTAGAGCACTAAATAGAGTACAACGGTCCACATTGATGCTTTGGAATTGCTCAACTCTCTCCATAGAGGAGCTTTTCACGTTTTTTGCAATTTGAACATAACTTGGTCTATTCGCGTCTTTACCTTACGAAACGTGGCACGAAGGCTCAACTAGCAAGTTAGACTTTTAAGAGCACTAAATAGAGTACAACGGTCCACATTGATGCTTTGGAATTGCTCAACTCTCTCCATAGAGGAGCTTTTCACGTTTTTGTGCAATTTCAACATAACTTGGTCTATTCGCGTCTTTACCTTACGAAACGTGGCACGAAGGCTCAACTAGCAAGTTAGACTTTAAGAGCACTAAATAGAGTACAACGGTCCACATTGATGCTTTGGAATTGCTCAACTCTCTCCATAGAGGAGCTTTTCACGTTTTTGTGCAATTTCACATAACTTGGTCTATTCGCGTCTTTACCTTACGAAACGTGGCACGAAGGCTCAACTAGCAAGTTAGACTTTAAGAGCACTAAATAGAGTACAACGGTCCACATTGATGCTTTGGAATTGCTCAACTCTCTCCATAGAGGAGCTTTTCACGTTTTTGCAATTTAACATAACTTGGTCTATTCGCGTCTTTACCTTACGAAACGTGGCACGAAGGCTCAACTAGCAAGTTAGACTTTTAAGAGCACTAAATAGAGTACAACGGTCCACATTGATGCTTTGGAATTGCTCAACTCTCTCCATAGAGGAGCTTTTCACGTTTTTGTGCAATTTCAACATAACTTGGTCTATTCGCATCTTTACCTTACGAAACGCACGAAGGCTCAACTAGCAAGTTAGACTTTTAAGAGCACTAAATAGAGTACAACGGTCCACATTGATGCTTTGGAATTGCTCAACTCTCTCCATAGAGGAGCTTTTCACGTTTTTGTGCAATTTGAACATAACTTGGTCTATTCGCTCTTTTACCTTACGAAACGTGCACGAAGGCTCAACTAGCAAGTTAGACTTTTAAGAGCACTAAATAGAGTACAACTACACTCCACATTGATGCTTTGGAATTGCTCAACTCTCTCCATAGAGGAGCTTTTCACGTTTTTGTGCAATTTGAGACATAACTTGGTCTATTCGCGTCTTTACCTTACGAAACGTGGCACGAAGGCTCACTAGCAAGTTACACTTTTAAGACACAAATAGAGTACAACGGTCCACATTGATGCTTTGGAATTGCTCAACTCTCTCCAGAGAGGAGCTTTTCACGTTTTTTGCAATTTGAGACATAACTTGGTCTATTCCGTCTTTACCTTACGAAACGTGGCACGAAGGCTCAACAGCAAGTTACTTTTAAGAGCACTAATAGAGTACAACGGCCACATTGATGCTTTGGAATTGCTCAACTCTCTCCATAGAGGAGCTTTTCACGTTTTTGTGCAATTTCAAACTAACTTGGTCTATTCGCATCTTTACCTTACGAAACGTGCACGAAGGCTCAACTAGCAAGTAGACTTCGAAGAACTAAATAGAGTACAACGGTCCACATTGATGCTTTGGAATTGCTCAACTCTCTCCATAGAGGAGCTTTTCACGTTTTTGTGCAATTTCAAACATAACTTGGTCTATTCGCATCTTTACCTTACGAAACGTGGCACGAAGGCTCAACTAGCAAGTTAGACTTTCAAGAGCACTAAATAGAGTACAACGGTCCACATTGATGCTTTGGAATTGCTCAACTCTCTCCATAGAGGAGCTTTTCACGTTTTTGTGCAATTTCAACATAACTTGGTCTATTCGCTCTTTACCTACGAAACGTGCACGAAGGCTAACTAGCAAGTTAGACTTCTAAGAGCACTAAATAGAGTACAACGGTCCACATTGATGCTTTGGAATTGCTCAACTCTCTCCATAGAGGAGCTTTTCACGTTTTTGTTCAATTTGAACATAACTTGGTCTATTCGCATCTTTACCTACGAAACGTGCACGAAGGCTCAACTAGCAAGTTAGACTTTCAAGAGCACTAAATAGAGTACAACGGTCCACATTGATGCTTTGGAATTGCTCAACTCTCTCCATAGAGGAGCTTTTCACGTTTTTGTGCAATTTGAGACATAACTTGGTCTATTCGCGTCTTTACCTTACGAAACGTGGCACGAAGGCTCAACTAGCAAGTTAGACTTTTAAGAGCACAAATAGAGTACAACGGTCCACATTGATGCTTTGGAATTGCTCAACTCTCTCCAGAGAGGAGCTTTTCACGTTTTTTTGCAATTTGAACATAACTTGGTCTATTCGCGTCTTTACCTTACGAAACGTGGCACGAAGGCTCAACTAGCAAGTTAGACTTGAAGAGCACTAAATAGAGTACAACGGTCACATTGATGCTTTGGAATTGCTCAACTCCTCTCCATAGAGGAGCTTTTCACGTTTTTGTGCAATTTGAGACATAACTTGGTCTATTCGCGTCTTTACCTTACGAAACGTGGCACGAAGGCTCAACTAGCAAGTTAGACTTTGAGCACTAAATAGAGTACAACGGTCCACATTGATGCTTTGGAATTGCTCAACTCTCTCCATAGAGGAGCTTTTCACGTTTTTGTGCAATTTGAGACATAACTTGGTCTATTCGCGTCTTTACCTTACAAACGTGGCACGAAGGCTCACTAGCAAGTTAGACTTTTAAGAGCACTAATAGAGTACAACGGTCCACATTGATGCTTTGGAATTGCTCAACTCTCTCCATAGAGGAGCTTTTCACGTTTTTGTGCAATTTGAGACATAACTTGGTCTATTCGCGTCTTTACCTTACGAAACGTGGCACGAAGGCTCAACTAGCAAGTTACACTTTTAAGAGCACTAAATAGAGTACAACGGTCCACATTGATGCTTTGGAATTGCTCAACTCTCTCCATAGAGGAGCTTTTCACGTTTTTGTGCAATTGAGACATAACTTGGTCTATTCGCGTCTTTACCTTACGAAACGTGGCACGAAGGCTCAACTAGCAAGTTAGACTTGAAGAGCACTAAATAGAGTACAACGGTCCACATTGATGCTTTGGAATTGCTCAACTCTCTCCACAGAGGAGCTTTTCACGTTTTTGTGCAATTTGAGACATAACTTGGTCTATTCGCGTCTTTACCTTACGAAATGTGGCACGAGGCTCAACTAGCAAGTTCGACTTTCAAGAGCACTAAATAGAGTACAACGGTCCACATTGATGCTTTGGAATTGCTCAACTCTCTCCATAGAGGAGCTTTTCACGTTTTTGTGCAATTTGAGACATAACTTGGTCTATTCGCGTCTTTACCTTACAAACGTGGCACGAAGGCTCACCTAGCAAGTTAGACTTTTAAGAGCACAAATAGAGTACAACGGTCCACATTGATGCTTTGGAATTGCTCAACTCTCTCCATAGAGGAGCTTTTCACGTTTTTGCAATTTGAGACATAACTTGGTCTATTCGCGTCTTTACCTTACGAAACGTGGCACGAGGCTCAACTAGCAAGTTAGACTTTAAGAGCACTAAATAGAGTACAACGGTCCACATTGATGCTTTGGAATTGCTCAACTCTCTCCATAGAGGAGCTTTTCACGTTTTTGTGCAATTTCAAACATAACTTGGTCTATTCGCATCTTTACCTTACGAAACATCGCACGAAGCTCAACTAGCAAGTTAGACTTTCTAAGAGCACTAAATAGAGTACAACGTCCACATTGATGCTTTGGAATTGCTCAACTCTCTCCATAGAGGAGCTTTTCACGTTTTTGTGCAATTTGAGACATAACTTGGTCTATTCGCGTCTTTACCTTACGAAACGTGGCACGAAGGCTCAACTAGCAAGTTAGACTTTAAGAGCACTAAATAGAGTACAACGGTCCACATTGATGCTTTGGAATTGCTCAACTCTCTCCATAGAGGAGCTTTTCACGTTTTTGTGCAATTTGAGACATAACTTGGTCTATTCGCGTCTTTACCTCACGAAACGTGGCACGAAGGCTCAACTAGCAAGTTACTTTTAAGAGCACTAAATAGAGTACAACGGTCCACATTGATGCTTTGGAATTGCTCAACTCTCTCCATAGAGGAGCTTTTCACGTTTTTGTGCAATTTGAGACATAACTTGGTCTATTCGCGTCTTTACCTACGAAACGTGCACGAAGGCTCAACTAGCAAGTTAGACTTTTAAGAGCACTAATAGAGTACAACGGTCCACATTGATGCTTTGGAATTGCTCAACTCTCTCCATAGAGGAGCTTTTCACGTTTTTGTGCAATTTGAGACATAACTTGGTCTATTCGCGTCTTTACCTATGAAACGTGGCACGAAGGCTCACTAGCAAGTTACACTTTTAAGAGCACTAAATAGAGTACAACGGTCCACATTGATGCTTTGGAATTGCTCAACTCTCTCCATAGAGGAGCTTTTCACGTTTTTGCAATTTGAGACATAACTTGGTCTATTCGCGTCTTTACCTTACGAAACGTGGCAGAAGGCTCAACTAGCAAGTTAGACTTTCAAGAGCACTAAATAGAGTACAACGGTCCACATTGATGCTTTGGAATTGCTCACTCTCTCCATAGAGGAGCTTTTCACGTTTTTGTGCAATTTCAAACATAACTTGGTCTATTCGCATCTTTACCTTACAAACGTGGCAGAAGGCTCAACTAGCAAGTTAGACTTTTAAGAGCACTAATAGAGTACAACGGTCCACATTGATGCTTTGGAATTGCTCAACTCTCTCCATAGAGGAGCTTTTCACGTTTTTGTGCAATTTGAGACATAACTTGGTCTATTCGCGTCTTTACCTTATGAAACGTGGCACGAAGGCTCAACTAGCAAGTTAGACTATTTAGAGCATAAATAGAGTACAACGGTCCACATTGATGCTTTGGAATTGCTCAACTCTCTCCATAGAGGAGCTTTCACGTTTTTGTGCAATTTCAAACATAACTTGGTCTATTCACATCTTTACCTTACGAAACGTGCACGAAGGCTCAACTAGCAAGTTAGACTTCTAAGAGCACTAAATAGAGTACAACGGTCCACATTGATGCTTTGGAATTGCTCAACTCTCTCCATAGAGGAGCTTTTCACGTTTTTGTTCAATTTCAAACATAACTTGGTCTATTCGCATCTTTACCACGAAACGTGCACGAAGGCTCAACTAGCAAGTTAGACTTTAAGAGCACTAAATAGAGTACAACGGTCCACATTGATGCTTTGGAATTGCTCAACTCTCTCCAGAGGAGCTTTTCACGTTTTTGTGCAATTTGAGACATAACTTGGTCTATTCGCGTCTTTACCTTACGAAACGTGGCACGAAGGCTCAACTAGCAAGTTAGACTTTAAGAGCACTAAATAGAGTACAACGGTCCACATTGATGCTTTGGAATTGCTCAACTCTCTCCATAGAGGAGCTTTTCACGTTTTTGTGCAATTTGAGACATAACTTGGTCTATTCGCGTCTTTACCTTACGAAACGTGCACGAAGGCTCAACTAGCAAGTTATACTTTTAAGAGCACTAAATAGAGTACAACGGCCCATTGATGCTTTGGAATTGCTCAACTCTCTCCAGAGGAGCTTTCACGTTTTTGTGTAATTTCAAACTAACTTGGTCTATTCGCATCTTTTACCTACGAAACGTTGCACGAAGGCTAACTAGCTAGACTTCGAAGAACGTAAATAGAGTACAACGGTCCACATTGATGCTTTGGAATTGCTCAACTCTCTCCATAGAGGAGCTTTTCACGTTTTTGTGCAATTTCAAACATAACTTGGTCTATTCCATCTTTACCTACGAAACGTGCACGAAGGCTAAACTAGCAAGTTAGACTTCGAAGAACTAAATAGAGTACAACGGTCCACATTGATGCTTTGGAATTGCTCAACTCTCTCCATAGAGGAGCTTTTCACGTTTTTGTGCAATTTCAAACATAACTTGGTCTATTCGCATCTTTACCTTACGAAACGTGGCACGAAGGCTCAACTAGCAAGTTACACTTTCAAGAGCACTAAATAGAGTACAACGGTCCACATTGATGCTTTGGAATTGCTCAACTCTCTCCATAGAGGAGCTTTTCACGTTTTTGTGCAATTTCAAACAAACTTGGTCTATTCGCATCTTTACCTACGAAACGTGCACGAAGGCTCAACTAGCAAGTTAGACTTTAAGAACTAAATAGAGTACAACGGTCCACATTGATGCTTTGGAATTGCTCAACTCTCTCCATAGAGGAGCTTTTCACGTTTTTGTGCAATTTCAAACATAACTTGGTCTATTCGCGTCTTTACCTTACAAACGTGGCACGAAGGCTCAACTAGCAAGTTACTTTTAAGAGCACTAAATAGAGTACAACGGTCCACATTGATGCTTTGGAATTGCTCAACTCTCTCCATAGAGGAGCTTTTCACGTTTTTGTGCAATTTGAGACATAACTTGGTCTATTCGCGTCTTTACCTTACGAAACGTGGCACGAAGGCTCAACTAGCAAGTTACTTTTAAGAGCACTAAATAGAGTACAACGGTCCACATTGATGCTTTGGAATTGCTCAACTCTCTCCATAGAGGAGCTTTTCACGTTTTTGTGCAATTTCAAACATAACTTGGTCTATTCGCGTCTTTACCTTACGAAACGTGGACGAGGCTCAACTAGCAAGTACTTTTAAGAGCACTAAATAGAGTACAACGGTCCCATTGATGCTTTGGAATTGCTCAACTCTCTCCATAGAGGAGCTTTTCACGTTTTTGTGCAATTTCAATAACTTGGTCTATTCGCATCTTTACCTACGAAACGTGCACGAAGGCTCAACTAGCAAGTTAGACTTTAAGAACTAAATAGAGTACAACGGTCCACATTGATGCTTTGGAATTGCTCAACTCTCTCCATAGAGGAGCTTTTCACGTTTTTGTGCAATTTCAAACATAACTTGGTCTATTCGCATCTTTACCTTACGAAACGTGGCACGAAGGCTCAACTAGCAAGTTACTTTCAAGAGCACTAAATAGAGTACAACGGTCCACATTGATGCTTTGGAATTGCTCAACTCTCTCCATAGAGGAGCTTTTCACGTTTTTGTGTAATTTCAAACAAACTTGGTCTATTCGCATCTTTACCTACGAAACGTGCACGAAGGCTCAACTAGCAAGTTAGACTTCTAAGAGCACTAAATAGAGTACAACGGTCCACATTGATGCTTTGGAATTGCTCAACTCTCTCCATAGAGGAGCTTTTCACGTTTTTGTGCAATTTCAAACATAACTTGGTCTATTCGCATCTTTACCTTACGAAACGTGCACGAAGGCTCAACTAGCAAGTTAGACTTTCAAGAGCACTAAATAGAGTACAACGCCACATTGATGCTTTGGAATTGCTCAACTCTCTCCATAGAGGAGCTTTTCACGTTTTTGTGCAATTTGAGACATAACTTGGTCTATTCGCGTCTTTACCTTACGAAACGTGGCACGAAGGCTCAACTAGCAAGTTACACTTTTAAGAGCACTAAATAGAGTACAACGGTCCACATTGATGCTTTGGAATTGCTCAACTCTCTCCATAGAGGAGCTTTTCACGTTTTTGTGCAATTTGAGACATAACTTGGTCTATTCGCGTCTTTACCTTACAAACGTGGCACGAAGGCTCAACTAGCAAGCTTAGACTTTAAGAGCACTAAATAGAGTACAACGGCCACATTGATGCTTTGGAATTGCTCAACTTCTCCACAGAGGAGCTTTCACGTTTTTGTGTAATTTCAAACTAACTTGGTCTATTCGCATCTTTACCTACGAAACGTTGCACGAAGGCTCAACTAGCAAGTTAGACTTTCGAAGAACTAAATAGAGTACAACGGTCCACATTGATGCTTTGGAATTGCTCAACTCTCTCCATAGAGGAGCTTTTACGTTTTTGTGCAATTTCAAACATAACTTGGTCTATTCGCATCTTTACCTTACGAAACGTGGCACGAAGGCTCAACTAGCAAGTTACTTTAAGAGCACTAAATAGAGTACAGCCACATTGATGCTTTGGAATTGCTCAACTCTCTCCATAGAGGAGCTTTTCACGTTTTTGTGTAATTTCAAACAAACTTGGTCTATTCGCATCTTTACCTACGAAACGTGGACGAAGGCTAAACTAGCAAGTTAGACTTCTAAGAACTAAATAGAGTACAACGGTCCACATTGATGCTTTGGAATTGCTCAACTCTCTCCATAGAGGAGCTTTTCACGTTTTTGTGCAATTTGAGACATAACTTGGTCTATTCGCGTCTTTACCTTACGAAACGTGGCACGAAGGCTCAACTAGCAAGTTACTTTTAAGAGCACTAAATAGAGTACAACGGTCCACATTGATGCTTTGGAATTGCTCAACTCTCTCCATAGAGGAGCTTTTCACGTTTTTGTGCAATTTGAGACATAACTTGGTCTATTCGCGTCTTTACCTTACGAAACGTGGCACGAAGGCTCAACTAGCAAGTATACTTTTAAGAGCACTAAATAGAGTACAACGGTCCCACATTGATGCTTTGGAATTGCTCAACTCTCTCCATAGAGGAGCTTTTCACGTTTTTGTGCAATTTGAGACATAACTTGGTCTATTCGCGTCTTTACCTTACGAAACGTGGCACGAAGGCTCAACTAGCAAGTTACTTTTAAGAGCACTAAATAGAGTACAACGGTCCCATTGATGCTTTGGAATTGCTCAACTCTCTCCATAGAGGAGCTTTTCACGTTTTTGTGCAATTTCAAACATAACTTGGTCTATTCGCGTCTTTACCTTACGAAACGTGGACGCAGGCTCAACTAGCAAGTACTTTTAAGAGCACTAAATAGAGTACAACGGTCCACATTGATGCTTTGGAATTGCTCAACTCTCTCCATAGAGGAGCTTTTCACGTTTTTGTGCAATTTCAAACTAACTTGGTCTATTCCTCTTTACCTACGAAACGTGCACGAAGGCTAAACTAGCAAGTTAGACTTCAAGAACTAAATAGAGTACAACGGTCCACATTGATGCTTTGGAATTGCTCAACTCTCTCCATAGAGGAGCTTTTCACGTTTTTGTGCAATTTCAAACATAACTTGGTCTATTCGCATCTTTACCTTACGAAACGTGGCACGAAGGCTCAACTAGCAAGTTACACTTTAAGAGCACTAAATAGAGTACAACGGTCCACATTGATGCTTTGGAATTGCTCAACTCTCTCCATAGAGGAGCTTTTCACGTTTTTGTGTAATTTCAAACATAACTTGGTCTATTCGCATCTTTACCTTACGAAACGTGCACGAAGGCTCAACTAGCAAGTTAGACTTCAAGAGCACTAAATAGAGTACAACGGTCCACATTGATGCTTTGGAATTGCTCAACTCTCTCCATAGAGGAGCTTTTCACGTTTTTGTGCAATTTCAACATAACTTGGTCTATTCGCATCTTTACCTTATGAAATGTCGCACGAAGGCTCAACTAGCAAGTTAGACTTTCAAGAGCACTAAATAGAGTACAACGGTCCACATTGATGCTTTGGAATTGCTCAACTCTCTCCATAGAGGAGCTTTTCACGTTTTTGTGCAATTTGAGACATAACTTGGTCTATTCGCGTCTTTACCTTACGAAACGTGGCACGAAGGCTCAACTAGCAAGTTACACTTTTAAGAGCACTAAATAGAGTACAACGGTCCACATTGATGCTTTGGAATTGCTCAACTCTCTCCATAGAGGAGCTTTTCACGTTTTTGTGCAATTTGAACATAACTTGGTCTATTCGCGTCTTTACCTTACGAAACGTGGCACGAAGGCTCAACTAGCAAGCTTACTTTTAAGAGCACTAAATAGAGTACAACGGCCCACATTGATGCTTTGGAATTGCTCAACTCTCTCCATAGAGGAGCTTTTCACGTTTTTGTGCAATTTCAAACTAACTTGGTCTATTCGCATCTTTACCTTACGAAACGTGCACGAAGGCTCAACTAGCAAGTTAGACTTCAAGAACTAAATAGAGTACAACGGTCCACATTGATGCTTTGGAATTGCTCAACTCTCTCCATAGAGGAGCTTTTACGTTTTTGTGCAATTTCAAACATAACTTGGTCTATTCGCATCTTTACCTTACGAAACGTGGCACGAAGGCTCAACTAGCAAGTTAGACTTTCAAGAGCACTAAATAGAGTACAACGGTCCACATTGATGCTTTGGAATTGCTCAACTCTCTCCATAGAGGAGCTTTTCACGTTTTTGTGCAATTTCAACAAACTTGGTCTATTCGCATCTTTACCTACGAAACGTGGCACGAAGGCTCAACTAGCAAGTTAGACTTTTAAGAGCACTAAATAGAGTACAACGGTCCACATTGATGCTTTGGAATTGCTCAACTCTCTCCATAGAGGAGCTTTTCACGTTTTTGTGCAATTTGAGACATAACTTGGTCTATTCGCGTCTTTACCTTACGAAACGTGGCACGAAGGCTCAACTAGCAAGTTACACTTTTAAGAGCACTAAATAGAGTACAACGGTCCACATTGATGCTTTGGAATTGCTCAACTCTCTCCATAGAGGAGCTTTTCACGTTTTTGTGCAATTTGAGACATAACTTGGTCTATTCGCGTCTTTACCTTACAAACGTGGCACGAAGGCTCAACTAGCAAGTTACTTTTAAGAGCACTAAATAGAGTACAACGGTCCCACATTGATGCTTTGGAATTGCTCAACTCTCTCCATAGAGGAGCTTTTCACGTTTTTGTGCAATTTGAGACATAACTTGGTCTATTCGCGTCTTTACCTTACGAAACGTGGCACGAAGGCTCAACTAGCAAGTTACTTTTAAGAGCACTAAATAGAGTACAACGGTCCACATTGATGCTTTGGAATTGCTCAACTCTCTCCATAGAGGAGCTTTTCACGTTTTTGTGCAATTTCAAACATAACTTGGTCTATTCGCGTCTTTACCTTACAAACGTGGACGAGGCTCAACTAGCAAGTTACTTTTAAGAGCACTAAATAGAGTACAACGGTCCACATTGATGCTTTGGAATTGCTCAACTCTCTCCATAGAGGAGCTTTTCACGTTTTTGTGCAATTTCAAACTAACTTGGTCTATTCGCATCTTTACCTTACGAAACGTGCACGAAGGCTCAAACTAGCAAGTTAGACTTCGAAGACTAAATAGAGTACAACGGTCCACATTGATGCTTTGGAATTGCTCAACTCTCTCCATAGAGGAGCTTTTCACGTTTTTGTGCAATTTCAAACATAACTTGGTCTATTCGCATCTTTACCTTACGAAACGTGGCACGAAGGCTCAACTAGCAAGTTACTTTCAAGAGCACTAAATAGAGTACAACGGTCCACATTGATGCTTTGGAATTGCTCAACTCTCTCCATAGAGGAGCTTTTCACGTTTTTGTGCAATTTCAAACAAACTTGGTCTATTCGCATCTTTACCTACGAAACGTGCACGAAGGCTAAACTAGCAAGTTAGACTTCTAAGAACACTAAATAGAGTACAACGGTCCACATTGATGCTTTGGAATTGCTCAACTCTCTCCATAGAGGAGCTTTTCACGTTTTTGTGCAATTTCAAACATAACTTGGTCTATTCGCATCTTTACCTTACGAAACGTGCACGAAGGCTCAACTAGCAAGTTAGACTTCGAAGAACTAAATAGAGTACAACGGTCCACATTGATGCTTTGGAATTGCTCAACTCTCTCCATAGAGGAGCTTTTCACGTTTTTGTGCAATTTCAAACATAACTTGGTCTATTCGCATCTTTACCTTACGAAACGTGCACGAAGGCTCAACTAGCAAGTTACTTTCAAGAGCACTAAATAGAGTACAACGGTCCACATTGATGCTTTGGAATTGCTCAACTCTCTCCATAGAGGAGCTTTTCACGTTTTTGTGTAATTTCAAACATAACTTGGTCTATTCGCTCATCTTTACCTTACGAAACGTGCACGAAGGCTCAACTAGCAAGTTAGACTTTAAGAGCACTAAATAGAGTACAACGGTCCACATTGATGCTTTGGAATTGCTCAACTCTCTCCATAGAGGAGCTTTTCACGTTTTTGTGCAATTTGAGACATAACTTGGTCTATTCGCGTCTTTACCTTACGAAACGTGGCACGAAGGCTCAACTAGCAAGTTACACTTTTAAGAGCACTAAATAGAGTACAACGGTCCACATTGATGCTTTGGAATTGCTCAACTCTCTCCATAGAGGAGCTTTTCACGTTTTTGTGCAATTTGAGACATAACTTGGTCTATTCGCGTCTTTACCTTACAAACGTGGCACGAGGCTCAACTAGCAAGTATACTTTTAAGAGCACTAAATAGAGTACAACGGTCCCACATTGATGCTTTGGAATTGCTCAACTCTCTCCATAGAGGAGCTTTTCACGTTTTTGTGCAATTTGAGACATAACTTGGTCTATTCGCGTCTTTACCTTACGAAACGTGGCACGAAGGCTCAACTAGCAAGTTACTTTTAAGAGCACTAAATAGAGTACAACGGTCCACATTGATGCTTTGGAATTGCTCAACTCTCTCCATAGAGGAGCTTTTCACGTTTTTGTGCAATTTCAAACATTTGGTCTATTCGCGTCTTTACCTTACGAAACGTGCACGAAGGCTCAACTAGCAAGCTTACTTTTAAGAGCACTAAATAGAGTACAACGGTCCACATTGATGCTTTGGAATTGCTCAACTCTCTCCATAGAGGAGCTTTCACGTTTTTGTGCAATTTCAAACTAACTTGGTCTATTCGCATCTTTACCTTACGAAACGTGCACGAAGGCTCAACTAGCAAGTTAGACTTCGAAGAACTAAATAGAGTACAACGGTCCACATTGATGCTTTGGAATTGCTCAACTCTCTCCATAGAGGAGCTTTTCACGTTTTTGTGCAATTTCAAACATAACTTGGTCTATTCGCATCTTTACCTTACGAAACGTGGCACGAAGGCTCAACTAGCAAGTTACACTTTCAAGAGCACTAAATAGAGTACAACGGTCCACATTGATGCTTTGGAATTGCTCAACTCTCTCCATAGAGGAGCTTTTCATGTTTTTGTGTAATTTCAAACAAACTTGGTCTATTCGCATCTTTTTCCTACGAAACGTGCACGAAGGCTCAACTAGCAAGTTAGACTTCTAAGAACACTAAATAGAGTACAACGGTCCACATTGATGCTTTGGAATTGCTCAACTCTCTCCATAGAGGAGCTTTTCACGTTTTTGTGCAATTTCAAACATAACTTGGTCTATTCGCATCTTTACCTTACGAAACGTGGCGCGAAGGCTCAACTAGCAAGTTAGACTTTCAAGAGCACTAAATAGAGTACAACGGCCACATTGATGCTTTGGAATTGCTCAACTCTCTCCATAGAGGAGCTTTTCACGTTTTTGTGCAATTTGAGACATAACTTGGTCTATTCGCGTCTTTACCTTACGAAACGTGGCACGAAGGCTCAACTAGCAAGTTACACTTTTAAGAGCACTAAATAGAGTACAACGGTCCACATTGATGCTTTGGAATTGCTCAACTCTCTCCATAGAGGAGCTTTTCACGTTTTTGTGCAATTTAACATAACTTGGTCTATTCGCGTCTTTACCTTACGAAACGTGGCACGAAGGCTCAACTAGCAAGTTACTTTAAGAGCACTAAATAGAGTACAACGGCCACATTGATGCTTTGGAATTGCTCAACTCTCTCCATAGAGGAGCTTTCACGTTTTTGTGCAATTTCAAACTAACTTGGTCTATTCGCATCTTTACCTACGAAACGTGCACGAAGGCTCAACTAGCAAGTTAGACTTCAAGAACTAAATAGAGTACAACGGTCCACATTGATGCTTTGGAATTGCTCAACTCTCTCCATAGAGGAGCTTTTACGTTTTTGTGCAATTTCAAACATAACTTGGTCTATTCGCATCTTTACCTTACGAAACGTGGCACGAAGGCTCAACTAGCAAGTTACTTTAAGAGCACTAAATAGAGTACAACGGTCCACATTGATGCTTTGGAATTGCTCAACTCTCTCCATAGAGGAGCTTTTCACGTTTTTGTGCAATTTCAAACATAACTTGGTCTATTCGCATCTTTACCTACGAAACGTGCACGAAGGCTCAACTAGCAAGTTAGACTTTAAGAGCACTAAATAGAGTACAACGGTCCACATTGATGCTTTGGAATTGCTCAACTCTCTCCATAGAGGAGCTTTTCACGTTTTTGTGCAATTTCAACATAACTTGGTCTATTCGCATCTTTACCTTACGAAACGTGCACGAAGGCTCAACTAGCAAGTTAACTTTTAAGAGCACTAATAGAGTACAACGGTCCACATTGATGCTTTGGAATTGCTCAACTCTCTCCATAGAGGAGCTTTTCACGTTTTTGTGCAATTTGAGACATAACTTGGTCTATTCGCGTCTTTACCTTACGAAACGTGCACGAAGGCTCAACTAGCAAGTTATACTTTTAAGAGCACTCAATAGAGTACAACGGTCCACATTGATGCTTTGGAATTGCTCAACTCTCTCCATAGAGGAGCTTTTCACGTTTTTGTGCAATTTGAGACATAACTTGGTCTATTCGCGTCTTTTCCTTACGAAACGTGGCACGAAGGCTCAACTAGCAAGTTACACTTTTAAGAGCACTAATAGAGTACAACGGTCCCATTGATGCTTTGGAATTGCTCAACTCTCTCCATAGAGGAGCTTTTCACGTTTTTGTGCAATTTGAGACATAACTTGGTCTATTCGCGTCTTTACCTTACGAAACGTGGCACGAAGGCTCAACTAGCAAGTTACACTTTTAAGAGCACTAAATAGAGTACAACGGTCCACATTGATGCTTTGGAATTGCTCAACTCTCTCCATAGAGGAGCTTTTCACGTTTTTGTGCAATTTGAGACATAACTTGGTCTATTCGCGTCTTTACCTTACGAAACGTGGCACGAAGGCTCAACTAGCAAGTTACTTTTAAGAGCACTAAATAGAGTACAACGGTCCCACATTGATGCTTTGGAATTGCTCAACTCTCTCCATAGAGGAGCTTTTCACGTTTTTGTGCAATTTGAGACATAACTTGGTCTATTCGCGTCTTTACCTTACGAAACGTGGCACGAAGGCTCAACTAGCAAGTTACACTTTTAAGAGCACTAAATAGAGTACAACGGTCCACATTGATGCTTTGGAATTGCTCAACTCTCTCCATAGAGGAGCTTTTCACGTTTTTGTGCAATTTGAGACATAACTTGGTCTATTCGCGTCTTTACCTCAGAAACGTGGCAGAAGGCTCAATAGCAAGTTAGACTTTTAAGAGCACTAATAGAGTACAACGGTCCACATTGATGCTTTGGAATTGCTCAACTCTCTCCATAGAGGAGCTTTTCACGTTTTTTGCAATTTGAGACATAACTTGGTCTATTCGCATCTTTACCTTAGAAACGTGGCACGAAGGCTCACTAGCAAGTTACACTTTTAAGAGCACTAAATAGAGTACAACGGTCCACATTGATGCTTTGGAATTGCTCAACTCTCTCCATAGAGGAGCTTTTCACGTTTTTCTGCAATTTCAAACATAACTTGGTCTATTCGCATATTTACCTTGCGAAACGTGGTACGAAGGCTCAACTAGCAAGTTAGACATTAAGAGCACTAAATAGAGTACAATGGTCCACATTATGCTTTGGAATTGCTCAACTCTCTCCATAGAGGATCTTTTCACGTTTTCTGCAATTTCAAACATAACTTGGTCTATTCGCATATTTACCTTACGAAACGTGGCACGAAGGCTCAACCAGCAAGTTAGACTTTAAGAGCACTAAATAGAGTACAACGGTCCACATTGATGCTTTGGAATTGCTCAACTCTCTCCATAGAGGATCTTTTCACGTTTTTCTGTAATTTCAAACATAACTTGGTCTATTCGCATACTTTACCTTACGAAACGTGGCACGAAGGCTCACTAGCAAGTTACTTTTAAGAGCACTAAATAGAGTACAACGGTCCACATTGATGCTTTGGAATTGCTCAACTCTCTCCATAGAGGAGCTTTCACGTTTTTCTGCAATTTCAAACATAACTTGGTCTATTCGCATCTTTACCTTACGAAACGTGGCACGAAGGCTCAACTAGCAAGTTAGACTTTAAGAGCACTAAATAGAGTACAACGGTCCACATTGATGCTTTGGAATTGCTCAACTCTCTCCATAGAGGATCTTTTCACGTTTTTGTGCAATTTCAAACATAACTTGGTCTATTCGCGTCTTTACCTTACAAACGTGGCACGAAGGCTCAACTAGCAAGTTACTTTTAGAGCACTAAATAGAGTACAACGGTCCACATTGATGCTTTGGAATTGCTCAACTCTCTCCAGAGGAGCTTTCATGTTTTTGTGCAATTTCAAACATAACTTGGTCTATTCCATCTTTACCCACGAAACGTGCACGAAGGCTCAACTAGCAATTAGACTTCTAAGAGCACTAAATAGAGTACAACGGTCCACATTGATGCTTTGGAATTGCTCAACTCTCCCTAGAGGAGCTTTTCACGTTTTTGTGCAATTTCAAACATAACTTGGTCTATTCGCAGCTTTACCTTACGAAACGTGGCACGAAGGCTCAACTAGCAAGTAAGACTTTTAAGAGCACTAAATAGAGTACAATGGTCCACATTGATGCTTTGGAATTGCTCAACTCTTTCCATAGAGGAGCTTTTCACGTTTTTGTGCAATTTCAAACATAACTTGGTCTATTCACGCTTTACCTTACGAAACGTGGCACGAAGGCTCAACTAGCAAGTAACTTTTAAGAGCACTAATAGAGTACAACGGCCCATTGATGCTTTGGAATTGCTCAACTCTTTCCATAGAGGAGCTTTTCACGTTTTTGTGCAATTTCAAACATAACTTGGTCTATTCCGCTTTACCTTACGAAACGTGGCACGAAGGCTCAACTAGCAAGTAGACTTTCAAGAGCACTAAATAGAGTACAACGGTCCACATTGATGCTTTGGAATTGCTCAACTCTTCCATAGAGGAGCTTTTCACGTTTTTGTGCAATTTCAAACATAACTTGGTCTATTCGCGTCTTTACCTTACGAAACGTGCACGAAGGCTCAAACTAGCAATTAGACTTTTAAGAGCACTAAATAGAGTACAACGGTCCACATTGATGCTTTGGAATTGCTCAACTCTCTCCATAGAGGAGGTTTTCACGTTTTTGTGCAATTTGAACATAACTTGGTCTATTCGCGTCTTTACCTCACGAAACGTGGCACGAAGGCTCAACTAGCAAGTTACTTTTAAGAGCACTAAATAGAGTACAACGGTCCACATTGATGCTTTGGAATTGCTCAACTCTCTCCATAGAGGAGCTTTTCACGTTTTTGTGCAATTTCAAACATAACTTGGTCATTTGCGTCTTTACCTTACAAACGTGGACGCAGGCTCAACTAGCAAGCTATACTTTTAAGAGCACTAAATAGAGTACAACGGTCCCATTGATGCTTTGGAATTGCTCAACTCTCTCCACAGAGGAGCTTTCACGTTTTTGTGCAATTTCATGAACTTGGCCTATTCCCATCTTTACCTACGAAACGTTGCACGAAGGCTAAACTAGCAACTTAGACTTCGAAGAACAGTAAATAGAGTACAACGGTCCACATTGATGCTTTGGAATTGCTCAACTCTCTCCATAGAGGAGCTTTTCACGTTTTTGCAATTTCAAACATAACTTGGTCTATTCGCATCTTTACCTTACGAAACGTGGCACGAAGGCTCAACTAGCAAGTTACACTTTAAGAGCACTAAATAGAGTACAACGGTCCACATTGATGCTTTGGAATTGCTCAACTCTCTCCATAGAGGAGCTTTTCACGTTTTGTGTAATTTCAAACATAACTTGGTCTATTCACATCTTTACCTACGAAACGTACCGAAGGCTCAACTAGCAAGTTAGACTTCTAAGAGCACTAAATAGAGTACAACGGTCCACATTGATGCTTTGGAATTGCTCAACTCTCTCCATAGAGGAGCTTTTCACGTTTTTGTTCAATTTCAAACATAACTTGGTCTATTTGCATCTTTACCTTATGAAATGGCGCACGAAGGCTCAACTAGCAAGTTAGACTTTCAAGAGCACTAAATAGAGTACAACGCCACATTGATGCTTTGGAATTGCTCAACTCTCTCCATAGAGGAGCTTTTCACGTTTTTGTGCAATTTGAGACATAACTTGGTCTATTCGCGTCTTTACCTTGCGAAACGTGGCAAGAAGGCTCAACTAGCAAGTTACACTTTTAAGAGCACTAAATAGAGTACAACGGTCCCATTGATGCTTTGGAATTGCTCAACTCTCTCCATAGAGGAGCTTTTCACGTTTTTGTGCAATTTGAGACATAACTTGGTCTATTCGCGTCTTTACCTTACGAAACGTGGCACGAGGCTCAACTAGCAAGCTATACTTTTAAGAGCACTAAATAGAGTACAACGGCCACATTGATGCTTTGGAATTGCTCAACTCTCTCCAGAGGAGCTTTCACGTTTTTGTGCAATTTCAAACTAACTTGGTCTATTCCATCTTTACCTACGAAACGTTGCACGAAGGCTAACTAGCAACTTAGACTTCGAAGAACAGTAAATAGAGTACAACGGTCCACATTGATGCTTTGGAATTGCTCAACTCTCTCCATAGAGGAGCTTTTACGTTTTTGTGCAATTTCAAACATAACTTGGTCTATTCGCATCTTTACCTTACGAAACGTGGCACGAAGGCTCAACTAGCAAGTTACACTTTCAAGAGCACTAAATAGAGTACAGCGGTCCACATTGATGCTTTGGAATTGCTCAACTCTCTCCATAGAGGAGCTTTTCATGTTTTTGTGTAATTTCAAACAACACTTGGTCTATTCTCATCTTTTACCTACGAAACGATGCACGAAGGCTAACTAGCAAGTTAGACTTCTAAGAACACTAAATAGAGTACAACGGTCCACATTGATGCTTTGGAATTGCTCAACTCTCTCCATAGAGGAGCTTTTCACGTTTTTGTTCAATTTCAAACATAACTTGGTCTATTCGCATCTTTACCTTATGAAACGTCGCACAAGGCTCAACTAGCAAGTTAACTTTCAAGAGCACTAAATAGAGTACAACGTCCACATTGATGCTTGGAATTGCTCAACTCTCTCCATAGAGGAGCTTTTCACGTTTTTGTGCAATTTGAGACATAACTTGGTCTATTCGCGTCTTTACCTTACGAAACGTCGCACGAAGGCTCAACTAGCAAGTTACTTTTAAGAGCACTCAATAGAGTACAACGGTCCACATTGATGCTTTGGAATTGCTCAACTCTCTCTCCATAGAGGAGCTTTTCACGTTTTTGTGCAATTTGAGACATAACTTGGTCTATTCGCGTCTTTTCCTTACGAAACGTGGCACGAAGGCTCAACTAGCAAGTTACACTTTAAGAGCACTCAATAGAGTACAACGGTCCCATTGATGCTTTGGAATTGCTCAACTCTCTCCATAGAGGAGCTTTTCACGTTTTTGTGCAATTTGAGACATAACTTGGTCTATTCGCGTCTTTACCTTACGAAACGTGGCACGAAGGCTCAACTAGCAAGTTACACTTTTAAGAGCACTAAATAGAGTACAACGGTCCACATGATGCTTTGGAATTGCTCAACTCTCTCCATAGAGGAGCTTTTCACGTTTTTGTGCAATTTGAGACATAACTTGGTCTATTCGCGTCTTTACCTTACAAAACGTGGCACGAAGGCTCAACTAGCAAGTATACTTTTAAGAGCACTAAATAGAGTACAACGGCCCACATTGATGCTTTGGAATTGCTCAACTCTCTCCATAGAGGAGCTTTTCACGTTTTTGTGCAATTTGAGACATAACTTGGTCTATTCGCGTCTTTACCTTACGAAATGGCACGAAGGCTCAACTAGCAAGTTACACTTTTAAGAGCACTAAATAGAGTATAACGGTCCACATGATGCTTTGGAATTGCTCAACTCTCTCCATAGAGGAGCTTTTCACGTTTTTGTGCAATTTGAGACATACTTGGTCTATTCGCATCTTTACCTCAGAAACGTGGCAGAAGGCTCAACTAGCAAGTTAGACTTTTAAGAGCACTCAATAGAGTACAATGGTCCACATTGATGCTTTGGAATTGCTCAACTCTCTCCATAGAGGAGCTTTTCACGTTTTTATGCAATTTGAGACATAACTTGGTCTATTCACATCTTTACCTTATGAAACGTGGCACGAAGGCTCACTAGCAAGTTACACTTTTAAGAGCACAAATAGAGTACAACGGTCCACATTGATGCTTTGGAATTGCTCAACTCTCTCCATAGAGGAGCTTTTCACGTTTTTCTGCAATTTCAAACATAACTTGGTCTATTCGCATATTTACCTTACGAAACGTGGTACGAAGGCTAAACTAGCAAGTTAGACTATTAAGAGCACTAAATAGAGTACAATGGTCCACATTAATGCTTTGGAATTGCTCAACTCTCTCCATAGAGGATCTTTTCATGTTTTTCTGCAATTTCAAACATAGCTTGGTCTATTCGCATATTTACCTTACGAAACGTGGTACGAAGGCTCAACCAGCAAGTTAGACTATTAAGAGCACTAAATAGAGTACAATGGTCCACATTAATGCTTTGGAATTGCTCAAATCTCTCCATAGAGGATCTTTTCACGTTTTTCTGTAATTTCAAACATAACTTGGTCTATTCGCATACTTACCTTACGAAACGTGGCACGAAGGCTCACCTAGCAAGTTACACTTTTAAGAGCACAAATATAGTACAACGGTCCACATTGATGCTTTGGAATTGCTCAACTCTCTCCATAGAGGAGCTTTCACGTTTTTCTGCAATTTCAAACATAACTTGGTCTATTCGCATATTTACCTTACGAAACGTGGCACGAAGGCTCAACTAGCAAGTTAGACTATTAAGAGCACTAAATAGAGTACAACGGTCCACACTGATGCTTTGGAATTGCTCAACTCTCTCCATAGAGGAGCTTTTCACGTTTTTGTGCAATTTGAGACATAACTTGGTCTATTCGCGTCTTTACCTTACGAAATGTGGCACGAAGGCTCAACTAGCAAGTTACACTTTTAAGAGCACTAAATAGAGTATAACGGTCCACACTGATGCTTTGGAATTGCTCAACTCTCTCCATAGAGGAGCTTTTCACGTTTTTGTGCAATTTGAGACATACTTGGTCTATTCGCATCTTTACCTCAGAAACGTGGCAGAAGGCTCAACTAGCAAGTTAGACTTTTAAGAGCACTCAATAGAGTACAATGGTCCACATTGATGCTTTGGAATTGCTCAACTCTCTCCATAGAGGAGCTTTTCACGTTTTTATGCAATTTGAGACATAACTTGGTCTATTCACATCTTTACCTTATGAAACGTGGCACGAAGGCTCACCTAGCAAGTTACACTTTTAAGAGCACAAAATAGAGTACAACGGTCCACATTGATGCTTTGGAATTGCTCAACTCTCTCCATAGAGGAGCTTTTCACGTTTTTCTGCAATTTCAAACATAACTTGGTCTATTCGCATATTTACCTTACGAAACGTCGTACGAAGGCTAACTAGCAAGTTAGACTATTAAGAGCACTAAATAGAGTACAATGGTCCACATTAATGCTTTGGAATTGCTCAACTCTCTCCATAGAGGATCTTTTCATGTTTTTCTGCAATTTCAAACATAGCTTGGTCTATTCGCATATTTACCTTACGAAACGTGGTACGAAGGCTCAACCAGCAAGTTAGACTATTAAGAGCACTAAATAGAGTACAATGGTCCACATTAATGCTTTGGAATTGCTCAAATCTCTCCATAGAGGATCTTTTCACGTTTTTCTGTAATTTCAAACATAACTTGGTCTATTCGCATACTTACCTTACGAAACGTGGCACGAAGGCTCACCTAGCAAGTTACTTTAAGAGCACAAAATATACAACGGTCCACATTGATGCTTTGGAATTGCTCAACTCTCTCCATAGAGGAGCTTGTCACGTTTTTCTGCAATTTCAAACATAACTTGGTCTATTCGCATATTTACCTTACGAAACGTGGCACGAAGGCTCAACTAGCAAGTTAGACTATTAAGAGCACTAAATAGAGTACAACGGTCCACACTGATGCTTTGGAATTGCTCAACTCTCTCCATAGAGGAGCTTTTCACGTTTTTGTGCAATTTGAGACATAACTTGGTCTATTCGCGTCTTTACCTTACAAACGTGGCACGCAGGCTCAACTAGCAAGTTACTTTTAAGAGCACTAAATAGAGTACAACGGCCCACATTGATGCTTTGAATTGCTCAACTCTCTCCATAGAGGAGCTTTTCACGTTTTTGTGCAATTTGAGACATAACTTGGTCTATTCGCGTCTTTACCTTACGAAACGTGGCACGAAGGCTCAACTAGCAAGTTACACTTTTAAGAGCACTAAATAGAGTATAACGGTCCACACTGATGCTTTGGAATTGCTCAACTCTCTCCATAGAGGAGCTTTTCACGTTTTTGTGCAATTTGAGACATTACTTGGTCTATTCACGTCTTTACCTCAGAAACGTGGCAGAAGGCTCAACTAGCAAGTTAGACTTTTAAGAGCACTCAATAGAGTACAATGGTCCACATTGATGCTTTGGAATTGCTCAACTCTCTCCATAGAGGAGCTTTTCACGTTTTTATGCAATTTGAGACATAACTTGGTCTATTCACATCTTTACCTTATGAAACGTGGCACGAAGGCTCACCTAGCAAGTTACACTTTTAAGAGCACAAATAGAGTACAACGGTCCACATTGATGCTTTGGAATTGCTCAACTCTCTCCATAGAGGAGCTTTTCACGTTTTTCTGCAATTTCAAACATAACTTGGTCTATTCGCATATTTACCTTACGAAACGTGGTACGAAGGCTCAACTAGCAAGTTAGACTATTAAGAGCACTAAATAGAGTACAATGGTCCACATTAATGCTTTGGAATTGCTCAACTCTCTCCATAGAGGATCTTTTCATGTTTTTCTGCAATTTCAAACATAGCTTGGTCTATTCGCATATTTACCTTACGAATCGTGGTACGAAGGCTCAACCAGCAAGTTAGACTATTAAGAGCACTAAATAGAGTACAATGGTCCACATTATGCTTTGGAATTGCTCAAATCTCTCCATAGAGGATCTTTTCACGTTTTTCTGTAATTTCAAACATAACTTGGTCTATTCGCATACTTTACCTTACGAAACATGGCACGAAGGCTCACCTAGCAAGTTACACTTTAAGAGCACAAATATAGTACAACGGTCCACATTGATGCTTTGGAATTGCTCAACTCTCTCCATAGAGGAGCTTGTCACGTTTTTCTGCAATTTCAAACATAACTTGGTCTATTCGCATATTTACCTTACGAAACGTGGCACGAAGGCTCAACTAGCAAGTTAGACTATTAAGAGCACTAAATAGAGTACAACGGTCCACACTGATGCTTTGGAATTGCTCAACTCTCTCCATAGAGGATCTTTTCACGTTTTCTACAATTTCAAACATAACTTGGTCTATTCGCGTCTTTACCTTACAAACGTGGCACGCAGGCTCAACTAGCAAGTTATACTTTTAGAGCACTAAATAGAGTACAACGGCCCACATTGATGCTTTGGAATTGCTCAACTCTCTCCACAGAGCAGCATTTCATGTTTTTGTGCAATTTCAAACTTAACTTGGTCTATTCCATCTTTTACCCACGAAACGTTGCACGAAGGCTAAACGAGCAATTTAGACTTCTAAGAACACTAAATAGAGTACAACGGTCCACATTGATGATTTGGAATTACTCAACTCTCCCCGTAGAGGAGCTTTTCACATTTTTGTGCAATTTCAAACATAACTTGGTCTATTCGCAGCTTAACCTTGCGAAACGTGGCACGAAGGCTCAACTAGCAAGTAAGATTTTCAAGAGCACTAAATAGAGTACAACGGTCCACATTGATGCTTTGGAATTGCTCAACTCTTTCCATAGAGGAGCTTTTCACGTTTTTGTGCAATTTCAAACATAACTTGGTCTATTCACAGCTTTACCTTACGAAACGTGGCACGAAGGCTCAACTAGCAAGTAAGACTTTTAAGAGCACTCAATAGAGTACAACGGCCCACGTTGATGCTTTGGAATTGCTCAACTCTTTCCATAGAGAAGCTTTTCACGTTTTGATGCAATTTCAAACATAACTTGGTGTATTCACGGCTTTACCTTACGAAACGTGGCACGAAGGCTCAACTAGCAAGTAAGACTTTCAAGAGCACTAAATAGAGTACAACGGTCCACATTGATGCTTTGGAATTGCTCAACTCTTTCCATAGAGGAGCTTTTCACGTTTTTGTGCAATTTCAAACATAACTTGGTCTATTCCCATCTTTACCCACGAAACGTTGCACGAAGGCTAAACGAGCAATTAGACTTTTAAGAGCACTCAATAGAGTACAACGGTCCACATTGATGCTTTGGAATTGCTCAACTCTCTCCATAGAGGAGCTTTTCACGTTTTTGTGCAATTTGAGACATAACTTGGTCTATTCGCGTCTTTACCTTATGAAACGTGGCACGAAGGCTCACTTAGCAAGTTACACTTTTAAGAGCACAAAATAGAGTACAACGGTCCGCATTGATGCTTTGGAATTGCTCAACTCTCTCCAGAGAGGAGCTTTTCACTTTTTAAGCAATTTGAGACATAACTTGGTCTATTCGCGTCTTTACCTTACGAAACGTGGCACGCAGGCTCAACAAGCAAGTTATACTTTTAAGAGCACTAGAAAGAGTACAACGGCCCACATTGATGCTTTGGAATTGCTCAACTCTCTCCACAGAGGAGCATTTCACGTTTTTGTGCAATTTGAAACTTAGCTTGGTCTATTCGCATCTTTTACCTACGAACGTTGCACGAAGC